>NC_064303.1:65970461-66210242 GCF_023373825.1 Bactrocera dorsalis
CTGCAACACTTTAAGCATTGCTGATTTTCTGGAAAGGTTGCAGGTTGGAGACTCATTTATTGTTCAAGGCAAACTTGAGTGCGGAATGAGCTGTTCGACCGCTTTCCAACAACACGGCTGCAATACCTGCTATCGTTGCTAAAATCACTGATATCAAAAATGTTTTTCCAGTCCCACCAGGAGCATCTAAGAAAAAAAAAATCCACCTGTTCCATCGTTTATAAGAGTATCGTAGGCATATTTTTGTTGCTCATTTAAAAGAGGAACGTTTCTTAGAACGGTTTCTTTTAATGCCTCGATATAATATTGAGTTTCGCGTCTCAATTCTGCATTAATCGAGCGATTGGGCGTTGTCATTCCTAATTATATTAATCCTTTATTTGTAAACGTCAAGCACATGTCTTCAATTAAAATTAATGCTTCATTGTGAATTTATTCGTTAATTTGCAAATCTGCATTCAATGTTGTTTTCTCATGCAATATGTTTTCAGCCATATGATCTTTGTATTTGTTCCATAAATCAATCGGTGTTGGTGGAAAGCATGTAGACAAAATTATTGAAAACAATGTTCGTATTTGTTTAGCATTCGACGAAATCACAGCATGTTCAAGAGTGTGGTCTTAATGAGCGTCATTCTCTAGCAATCCCAAACTTTGACAGGCTTCTCTGTATGTGCCGCACAATCCATCATTAACAGTTCGCAGATGTTGGAATGATGTTGGGCCACGAACATTGACTAACAGTAAGCGCAAAAAAAAAACACTCGTCTTTGCTGTGATGGACATTGTAAATACGTCCCAATGCATCGGTGGAAGACACATGTGGATAACCAGGAACTGGCTGCCCTTGTTTGCGCTGTTGAAATTTCGTTGACGATTGATTCCAGGTATAATATTTAGGCATTTCGAAATACAACAGTGTTCTGGCAAAGTCATAATTCTGACACATTTCAAAGAAGCTGGTCAATGTTTTTGATGGTGGCCTGTGAACTCGTTGCAATGCATTCTCCGTTGTAAAGTACACCCTTTGACCATTTTCCAGATGTACGGCCAAGTGAAAAACAGTGGGTGTCTCTCATGTATAGGAATCGAAAAAATACGCCACATCGCCTCATTGCTACTAACAAAGCGGCAAATTTGAAAATTAGTGATCTCATCGCTAGAATTTTCAGCAGCAACTCCGAACACAGCCATGTCACTACTTTTATTTACACACTTGCAGATATATTTTATAAATTTTACGGAATGGCAAAATTCTACATTTATGGGTGCTTGGAGAGTAATGGCGAAAATGGAACAACCCAATGATTATCAACTTCAATATCCTGCTTGTATTTTTTGTAACAATCTCATGTAACAATTGATCTTCATCATTATCGGGAATTTCCGCAGATATCACATCATCAATATCATTTGGTCATATTGTCTCTACCAACCGAATAAGGATGTGAGCATGGGGTAGTCCGCAGTTCTGCCACTTTACTGAATACATCCAACAGAATACTCACTGTTTAACAATGAAATCTATAAGTGATTTTAATTTTCTTTTGAATACCCTTGCTGTGATGTCGTGTCTATCAATGGGTGATTGGCCAATTCTTGCCGAATTTCTGTCCACTGTAGATTGCATGTCAATGTTATAAACAAATCTGGTGTCCCATAGTGATGTACATATGACATAGCATCCTGAGCATATTCATGCATATGTCGAGGACTTCCGACGTATGTTGCTGGGAGAATAGTTGTTCTGCCTACAGAAAAAAGAATAAACAAAGCATACATGGCCTACTATACCTGTAAGAGAATTGTCGACAAGAATTGGGGCTTAAACCAAGTATAATCATGTGGATGTATACGGCTGTCATAAGATCTATACTTACATATGGAGCTCTGGTATGGTGGCCAGCGCCAAACAAACAATACAACATTATAAAATTAAATGGAATACAAAGAGCAGCATGTGCGAGTGTTACGGGTGCAATCAGGTCGTGTCCGACTTGTGCGCTCAATGTGATCCTGTATCAACTGGACATTTTTATTCACAAAACAGCAGCTATTGCGGCGATAAGAATAAAAGAATTGGAAGTTGGAATCAGCAGAACTACGGACATAGTGTAATCCTAAACAAGCTCACCATTAATAAATCAAACTACATTCTCCCAAAGCTGGATTTCAATAGACACTTCCAGGTGAGGATACCATCTAGACGAGAATGGAGAAGAGGTACCATCGGGTCCAAAATGGACTGCGGAGTAGGCACAGGGGTATTCTCCGCTTCGAACTCGGCTAGCATCTTCCAAGCAGAAGTACTAGAAATAGAAAAAGCCTACGAAGTTCTATTAGAAAACCACGGGAATATACATAAAGCAACTATATTTACGGATACCCAGGTGGCGCTCCTAGCATTGTCTTCACCCATGACAAATTCCAGCATAGTTCACAACTGCAAGAGAGCACTAAGCTCAATAAAAGACAAGCTCCAACTAAACTTCATCTGGCTTCCAAGCCACAGGAACATTTTCGGTAACGAAAAAGCAGACAAGTTGGCAAAGGCAGGAGCTGTCCTCAATGAATCCGAGGCGGAGCTAATACCAAGCCCGCTAGGATCGATCAAAGGAGAGATCAATAACAATTTCAACAAATTGCAAACAACAAGTGGAAAAACATTACATGCGTCATAACTAAACAATTATGGCCAATATATGACAGGAAAGGAACCAACGACTTATTAAATAGGTCAAGAAAAAGTATTTACAGCGTAACAGCTACCACAACAGGGCATTGGCCATTTGGGAAACATGCGTCCAAAATGGGTATGCCCTACAACGACATCTGCCGTGGCTGCGGAGTAGCAGGGAACAAGGAAACAATCTTCCACTTTCTATGCGAATGCCCAGCTCTAGCACAGATCCGACACAAAACACTTGGAATCCACCAACAACCAAACCTTGAATGGATTTCCACCAAAAGCATATCGGTTTCATCGAAACCTCAAAAAGGTTTGAGAGAGAAGGTGAACCGTAATAGCAGATACAGAAGGTTCTACGAAAAGTGTATTAAAATGGCACATCAAGTGCTAATTAAGCCCGATAGGGCTGCACTCCTACCTATCTATCTACCTACATTATGGGCATTTCCATCAGCATTGATGGCATCCCGAAGATGTATGTATTCTTCAACATATTGGTGAAAGAGATGTTGATATTTTAAAATGTGATTGACCTCATTTTCTCGAACCATCATTGAACTAACTTTTTTGTTAGTTTCAGAACCTAAAAACAACTTTTTTTTGTAAAATTATATAAACTACTGAAGGCTGTGATAAACATTAAAAACGTAAAATGCTTATTTACCTATAACTGGATTTATCATCTTCATTAAAAATGATACCGATCTTCACCTTGCCAAAATAAGATAGGATATTGTAAAGCATCACATGATCGATATGTTTCGGACGCCCGCTGCAGTTGATTGTTGCGCCGGTGTAAAACAATACCTCGGATTTCAACATTTTCACCCACAATGACAATAGCGACTTCATCGATTGTTGGGGCATTGAAACGTCTTATGTGTTGTCCTGCAGGCGTCTTATCGGCTTTGATAACAATTTTGTGGTTATCAGATGGCATGTGATCTAATACGGTCTTGAATAATGCAACCAATGCGTTGTGTTGATGGAAAAATAATTGGAGCTGTTCCACAACTGGTCTTTTCACAGAATTGTTGTGAGCACGACGCTGATCGAATTTTCTTGCTAAATAGCCCATGAAATAAATTTGCAAAAATCTATAGTTACTCTCCTGCACTGGCAATGAGGAACCTGTTCGATGTTATATTTGTCCTTGAATTTGCAAAGGTAAACATTCTTGTATTATACGAGGGCTGCTATATATATTTCTGGCCTGATAATGAAAATAGGCATATTTATCAACGAAAATGTCTTTTTTTCGTTGGATTTGGCTCGATTTTCAATACGTGGAAGTCCAATACAGTCATTATTCGTGACCTACAGCGCTCGTGTGCAAAAAAACTATTGTTTAGTCAGATATATCAACATGAAATATACTTACTTATATATATAGATTATATTTGTATTACCCAAGCATATATAAAAGTACATATGTACTAGCTACTTTCTTATCCATTTTTATTGGTATATGCATCTCAATTGAATTATATACTCGTAAGTACTATTGCCTTGATCACACGTAACGAGTAGAGCGGCGAGACAGTGACTCGGCCGAGTGCTCGTTTCGTTTAAACAGTAAGGCGAGTAATGAACCGAGTCAGTGGGCGAGTATAGTGGCGAGAGAGTCACTAGAATCACATTTTGTTTACTAGGCCGAGTGCTTCTTTTTCTTCACTCTTTTGCCCCTTCTGAGCTAATCACTGACTCGCTCGTTGCATGTGAACACGCGTTCGGTCTCCACTCGCCACGCGGTCGATTTTTATGTTGTTTACTTAGTTTCAATTGCACTTTGAAAAACTTCACTGTCTAACTAGATGAACAAAATACGTGTAAACCTCTACTCGCCAACGCAACTCTCTCGACCGAGTATCATACTCGACCAGAATACTGTCTCGCCACTGTACTCGTTACGTGTAACAAGCCTTATATATGTATGTCAGTGGCTGGTTATTTACTCCAATTTGTGTAGTCGTGCATAAATATCACTATCATTGGTGTTAGTGGGCATACTGCGTCTATATTGTCAGGAGCTGGCTATGACATGCGTACCCTTGCGAAGAATGCTAAGAATTTCATTAAAACACTGAGAGAATGCGTTTCCGAATATCTGTCACTGTGTTGGTGAGCACGAAAAAAAAGTAGCCCAGTGAGAAATTGGAATTAAAATTAAGCAAAATTATAAAATAATTAGCTGACCCCGCAGCCGTTGTCCTGCGGGAAATTACATATGTGTTTTAAAATGAAGAGAAAGTTAAATTTATCATTTCTTTTTTTTTTCAATGTAACGCAGCTTGATAAACAACATTTTTTGGTTTCTGTTCCGGTGCGTAAATGTACAGAGAAGATAGCTTTCCAACTCGTGAGCACGCCACGTATTTTTGGCCGTGCAAAAAACATAGCAGTTCCAAATTTATGCTATACATTTCTAGCAACTATCCTTGTGTAATGATGATTGTCATCTCAAATGCAATTTTTACTGGAAACTGAATCCGTTTGAGCTAAAATGGCAAATCAATAGAACTCAAAGGAACTCGTAGAATCAAGCATTCTGCCCCTTGTATTCGATAGGTGCATCACAATCAGTCGGGTTCCATTACACAGTTTCGGCGCATGAAGATTGCGAAACATAATAACGACAGATCCAACTTTGAGACGCAAATAATGCGGTGGCATACCAATCCTCTCCAAAGAATTTAGAAATCCCACTGGATAATTCACGGCGTCGTCTTTTGAATTTTCCAGTTTAAGTCAACAACATCGGTATGATTCGTGATGAGTTCATCTTTCGTGAATCGATAAACGGCCGATGGAATTGATATCAAATCGTCGGAAGTATCAACCGAAATTGATCCCTTTCCCATTTTTAGTGAAGACGATGTAAAATGTCTTCGGCAATGTCATTTTTGTTCGTATCCCATAACAGACGCGGATTTGAAGCTGATATGTCGAAATGATTATCACGAAAAGTGTGCGAACTTCATTTGCATTCCAGTGATTATGATTTTCCAGCAATTGTAATTGCTGGCTTGCTTTTCAAAAAGTTGCATACACCATATCATTCAGAGTACGCAATGACTCAAATGAAGTGGAACCACGTACATTAATCAATAGCAACCGAAGGTAGAAACAATCGTCATTTTTCGGGTGGATTGTGTAAATTCGTCCTAATATTAGTATTAGTTGATAACACACCTGGATGTTCATCTACTGGTTGGCCTTGCTTTCTGTGTAACTATTTCTCCGACGATGCATTCCATGTATAATATCAAGGTATTTCCGAATAGAGCAATGTTCTCGCAAACGGATCACTGACGAAAGTTGAGCAAAAACTCGTCAATGTTAATTTTGTTTCTGGCGGTGCTTCCACCAGCTGTATTGTATTCTCTGGGTTGAAATACACTATTTGGCCATTCTCCAAATGAACTGCTAGATGCACAACAGTCTGAAAACGTTCATGAATTGCAAAACTAAATATTTACAAAGCGCTTTAGTGCAGTTCACGTATCGATAGTATCGTTCAAGACTAATAACCGCCATGTTGCTTCTTTTGGTGATGTACATACAAACGTATTTTATCGATTACACCAAACTGCAATACTCAACATTGATATGAGTTTTGAATGTGAATTAGACAATGATGGTGAATATAGTACGATCCATATGTTGTCAACTTCGATATTCACTCCTCTAACTCACGCTATTGTCATCTGGTGAGCGACGCCGATACAGTGGATATCCATCATTTCCAAAAGAAAAGCACGTGGATACTGTTTCGTGCATTTACACACAAATCGAAGTGGGATTGTGGTGTCCGCAAGTTCCATGAACCTTATTGGTTTTCATCACTTGTAAAGGGTGATTTTTTAAGAGCTTGATAACTTTTAAAAAAAAAAAACGCATAAAATTTGCAAAATCTCATCGGTTCTTTATTTGAAACGTTAGATTGGTTCATGACATTTACTTTTTGAAGATAATTTCATTTAAATGTTGACCGCGGCTGCGTCTTAGGTGGTCCATTCGGAAAGTCCAATTTTGGGCAACTTTTTCGAGCATTTCGGCCGGAATAGCCCGAATTTCTTCGGAAATGTTGTCTTCCAAAGCTGGAATAGTTGCTGGCTTATTTCTGTAGACTTTAGACTTGACTTAGCCCCACAAAAAATAGTCTAAAGGCGTTAAATCGCATGATCTTGGTGGCCAACTTACGGGTCCATTTCTTGAGATGAATTGTTGTCCGAAGTTTTCCCTCAAAATGGCCATAGAATCGCGAGCTGTGTGGCATGTAGCGCCATCTTGTTGAAACCACATGTCAACCAAGTTCAGTTCTTCCATTTTTGGCAACAAAAAGTTTGTTAGCATCGAACGATAGCGATCGCCATTCACCGTAACGTTGCGTCCAACAGCATCTTTGAAAAAATACGGTCCAATGATTCCACCAGCGTACAAACCACACCAAACAGTGCATTTTTCGGGATGCATGGGCAGTTCTTGAACGGCTTCTGGTTGCTCTTCACCCCAAATGCGGCAATTTTGCTTATTTACGTAGCCATTCAACCAGAAATGAGCCTCATCGCTGAACAAAATTTGTCGATAAACACATTTCGAACCGAACACTGATTTTGGTAATAAAATTCAATGATTTGCAAGCGTTGCTCGTTAGTAAGTCTATTCATGATGAAATGTCAAAGCATACTGAGCATCTTTCTCTTTGACACCATGTCTGAAATCCCACGTGATCTGTCAAATACTAATGCATGAAAATCCTAACCTCAAAAAAATCACCCGTTATAATACTGGATCTTCTTTCTTTGCATTAGGAATTTCCGCATAATTAAATAGTGGTGTAACCACTATCCAAAGAATAATGTGTGCGTACGGCAAACCTCTCTTTTGCCACTCAACAGAATACATCTAGCAACTGACTGCACCATATATGTATATGTTGCTTCAAGATAAAGTCCATCGAAGCTGTTGCTTGAAAAGTCTTGCTCTGACATCGTGACGGTCGCTTGCTGATTGACAGCGATCCATAATACCGCACGTATGTCATCGCATTCTGGGAGTACTCGTACATGTGCCTTGGGCTGCTAATGTATGTTGATGCCAAAAAGAACGCCGACCGATATTAGCGCGACCTCTTCATGGCATCGTAACAAATTTCAATCTGTAATTGATCACTTTGTTTGCAACACACATAACATTTTCACTGAATAATTTTCAAAAATTTTTGAAGCAAACGGCAAATTTGAAAGATCTAAATAATTGAAAAACAAAACAAAAAATTGAATGAAAAAATTTGTATGGATAAAATTAACTTTTTGGAATTTTTCAATTTTCCGGCTTTTCCTCATGAAAGACATACAGGTTTTTTATTTCTAAACATTCACACAGAACATTCTCTTGAAAATTTCATTAATATTGGTTCAGCCATTCTCTTAGCGTTACTAAAAAACAAACATTCATTCGTTTGTATGAGAAAAATAAAAAGGCTGTTTTTAGGGGTTTTCCGGCAATTATTCGAATTTTTTTCTCCGCAGAAACCATCTCTGAACCTCAACATTTTAAAAAAAGAATTATCAAATTTGGTTCAGTCGTATGAAAGTTATGAGCGTACATACATTTTGGGGATTCATTTTTATTTATATAGATGAAAATTAACAAAATGTCTTTTAAGGATATATTCCCTATTATCTTTAAAAGACTTGGAACATAAAAGGCATTGCATGGCACCAAAGGCATTTAGAAACATAAAATATTTCTCGCAGGGCATATTTGGTTTTGCGCTATAGTCTTACGTGATGTTAATTCGTTGCTTGCTCGACAACGACTGAACGATAGAGCGTAAGCGTTCGTGTGAAGTTAGTTTGCACAATTGTGCTAAGAAATGCCGACCACTGCTGTAAATATACAATTAAATTTTTTGCTCAATAAAGTTAATTTCCAAAAATTACAACAACAGCACATTTCGTCGGCACTAAACCAGAGCGGAAGCAGTGCCGCCGCAATGTAGACCGTTATTGACCAAACTGAGGTTTGCTATTTCGCTATAATTATTGCTTACTTATCATTATAGAGTATATAGAAATAAGTACTAGTAAGTAAGAATTCGTATAGTAAATAAGCAAATTCTGTATAAAAGAAATGTGTTTAATAAAGAAATTTGAGTTCAACTTCACCATTCAAACCAGCGTGTTATTAATCATCTGGTGGCAACCATTAACTTATATTTGTATATGCATATGTAATTCTTTTTTACAATTTTTTTCCACTTCACCTTGATTTTTTCTTTTTACTTAATTTTTTTTTTATTATTTTGCCAATGTGCCGTTCTTTGTGGCTCGAAGAATCATGTATTTTTCACGTTCTCACCATCTCGATCACCACAAAAAAATTTCAAAAGGAAAAAAACGAATTTCTGTGTTCATACGCGTGTATTTTAATGGATATGTACCCAAAGGGTTTTAGTTTCAAAAAAAAAGGCGGTAATATATAATATTTTAAATCGCTGATGTCGTTCCGTGATTCAATCGCTTAGACGCGCACTGATCGCTGCAGATCGGTCCTTTTTTTCCGTTTGTCGAAGAAGATGGTCTGATGTATGTGGTGTGATTGTGGTTGGTGTATTTGTGTGTAGATGTCGATGTCTGGTGCTCTCATGAGTAGTGTAGAATGTGGATTGTAAAAGAGATGTGGTAAGTGTGGTGAAGGTTATGTCTCAGTGTTGTGAGTCTAATGCCGGTATTCTGCGAGCAGTCTCAAGTCTCTAATAGAGACGAATCTGTGGTGAAATCTATTTAGTGACTGTTTGGTATTCTGGCGAGTTTGTCTCATCTCTAATTGAGCAATATCAGTCTCTAACTTGTTATATGCTTTGCACCAAGTCATAGAAAAACAAGAGCAAAACAATGGCTGATGAAGTTGGACTTTTTTACCTTATGATGAGAGGAGGAAGAGAGGTAATGTATTAATATTTATAATTTTGCAATAATGGATAATAAGGTGCATATCTTCTAGCTACATTCGCAGGCGCAATCTGACTGTTTTGCGAAACAAAAAAAATCATCAAATCGTTTTCATACGAAGAGAACACATACAGGAAGTTCTTCCGATTTCCCAAATCTTTGTGCTGGGATCTCATTAATCAAATCTAGCCGTACGACCAACAGCAAACATCGATTCCATTTGAACTTCGGGTGAGTTACATTTTAACCAGTATGTTTTCATGCAATCAAATTTCTCTAGTTTATTTCAGTTTTATATTTTTATGCAATGGCTCATATCAGTGTTGCGTGGGAAATGCATATTTCGCGGTGATGAGCGGGCTTTTGGGTGATTCGGGATTTCCATTGAAGCCATGGCTTCATACACCGGTGGCAAACCCTGAAACACCAAATGAACAAAATTTCAATACTAGGTACATAAGAGCAAGGAACACGATTGAAAGAGTATTTGGAGTTTTAAAATCACGCTTTCGTTGCATTTCCAGAGAACGTACATTGCGGTACAAATTTCACAATATTTCACAATATTTTACAAAAACGTGGCATTTTTCTAAATGAAACCGAAATATTGCCAGATGAACACCTCCTGAAAATGTGGGAGCAATCTCTGAAATCCATTCGGGGGAGTATTACACACGAGTCAGAGCAGCACGTCAAAGGTGCATTATCACATTAGATAATTAAAATTTTACCAATGTATAATTCAATTCAAAATTCATTTATGTCATTTGTAAAATAAATAAACATAACAATAAAATAATGCATATACTTATACATAAAAAGGAACATTCTTCATTTTCACTTTTCGTACAAAAAACATAACAATAAAATATTGCATATACTTATATATAAAAAGGAACACTTTTCACTTTTTGTACAATCTTCTGTGTTTTTTTACAATAGTCTGAGCAAGCGACACCATCGCTGCCGCTAAATTATTTATAGACTCCGTGTGTTTGTTAATTGAATCTAAAGTTTTAATCCGGAACTCTCTTTCCCTTTCATTAAATCCATATAATTTCGGAACATTTCGTCCGTCGTAAATTTTTTGCTACGGACGATGACGGAGTGCAGTCATTGGACGCATCCGAAGTCGTATTCAGGGGCGATGGTGCAGCTGTGAATACTACTTCTTCCTAAATTAGAAAAAGAAAAAACAATTATAAATTCTGCACACTCGTATTGGTCTTTCTTGTTATTCTTCTGAGTGGGCCCTTTTAGGGCATTTAATTGCACGGAGAGTTCCGCCCAAAGCTCCACCATTCTTTTCGGCCGCGATGGGCCGTTTTTATGCAGCTTTATCTCCGGGTGAACCCGCACAAAGTTGAGATAGCACTCTATCTGCTCCTTAGAGGTGCGCAACACTTTATTATGATCTGTAAAAAAGATATATTAACATATGTATATTATAATTATCACAAAATAATGAAATGTATATTGTTTACCATTACTCACCTTCCTTTTCCATTATTATCAAATATAAGGATGAACACATGTGTTAATCGATAACTGTGTTGTTAAATTTTTTCATAATTACTTAACAATTGATTCAGATAAAATGCATATGTTAAGCATTTATTATAAACTATTTCAGTATTAGTTTTCAATAATTGTACTGTGCAATTATTAAGAAGAAGTTTTACTGCTGAAATCTTATGAAAAAAAAGTAATTGCATGCAATCGTTTCATGCATTACGATTGTGCACTTGCACTCATCTCTAATCAGCTAAACTAAACAGCTGATTGCTGCCCTTCTTTTCACCATACAATTTGGTGAATATTTTTGAGACTGTATCTGCCAGAATACCAAAATGAGACATCCTGACTAACAGAGTCACTAAATTACAATTGTCTCCATTAGAGACATCGTAACATGCAGAATACCGGCATAAGTCGATGTTGTGTGCTAGTGTGGTAAGTGGCATATGCGTCGATGTAGGGGGAGGATGCTCTATACACAAATATTATTGTAATTCATGATAAACAAAAATGGGTTGTAATCTCTGGTTTCAAGTTGCTAGAAATAACAATCATGTTTCAGTACCTAACGCAAACAAAAGGGAACTTATATGCCACCAGCGCCAAGGGGGTGTAAGTTAGGGTGTGTAGATTTTTTATTTAATCAATAGTGTTATGATGTTTAGTTTTTTAAATTTTTCACTTTTATTAAAATTGTCAATAATCAATGATAAAGGGTAGGCGATCTAACGTTTTAAATTTGAATTATCTATATTTCGGCATTGGAAACGTCAGATACCACTCGGAAAGTGACAGATATTCAGTAAAAAGTCTAAAGTTTACGAAGTGGGTCGCTATTCACTATTCTACAGTTCGCAGATTGGGCAGAAGATCGTTTGACCGAGGATGGTCAATTTTACCGAAAAATCATCCTTTCGGACGAGGCTCATTTCCACCTCGATGGTTACGTTAACAAGCGCAGAATTGTCGCATTTGGGACACAGAAAACCCGCCCGTAATCGTCGAGAAGCCAATGCGCCCAGCACCAATCACTGTATGGTGCGGATTTTGGTCTGGTGGAATCATCGGCGCATTTTTCTTCGAAAATGAAGAAGGAACCGCGGGTCGGCTTTAGTATACCGTCCCAGGATTTCGGGAATAAAAAGGGTATGGTCGGATAGAGGAGATTCTCCTGATCACGAATATATATGGTTATAGCCGCAGGAAGCTTATAGTTTCCGAGTTATTCGCGTTTAAAGTTTAAAATTTGCAATATTTTAATTACATATTTTCGATATATAAAATTAATTTTGCACTTATATTTTTCAATTTTATATACACTAACACATCACTTATTCATTTGCACATATTTATTTTATATACTATAGTGCAAAAATTGCTTTTAATATGTATTTCAATTATTGTTGAATTTTTATTATTTTAGAATAACAAATCAATTACAAACTGTCAAATAATCAGTACAAACAATAAAAAAATATATTAAAAATTGCCGAAATGCCGAAGGCCGCCCACGCAAAAATGAGTTCTACGCAAAAAAATTTTGGTACACCGCGGTGTTGGACCGATTAGGGTTATTTTTTTTTAAGCGCGGCCGAAGGCCGCCCACGCATAAGGGAGTTCAACGCGAAAAAAATCTGATACACCCCGGTATTGGACCGACTAGGGTTATTTTTTTTGAAGCGCGGCCGAAGCCCGCCTACTCAAAAAGGAGTTCTACGCGAAGAAGTAGCAATGTCATAGAGTATGTTAGTTAGGTTAGGTTAGTATGGGTATACTGATTATACAAATTTATTTTTACAAATGATGTCGATAAGGTAACACTGACAGTTTGTAATTCATTTGTTATTCTAAAATAATAATAATTCAACAATAATTGAAATACATATTAAAAGCAATTTTTGCACTATAGTATATAAAATAAATATGTGTAAATGAATAAGTGATGTGTTAGTGTATATAAAATTGAAAAATATAAGTGCAAAATTAATTTTATATATCGAAAATATGTAATTAAAATATTGCAAATTTTAAACTTTAAACGCGAATAACTCGGAAACTATAAGCTTTCCATATATATCCTTGATCAGGATAATCTCCTCTATTCGACCATGCCTTGATGAGAGCGATTGCTCGATTTTCTAGCAAAGCTATATATATATTACCAAAAATGGCTCCCAGTTTTATGTGAGGATGTTTTTTTGTGTTTTCTGTGATTTTCTCTAGAACTAAATTTGAGCGGACGACCCGTACGTTTGCAACTCTAGAGACAACGGGCATCTTTAAAACGGTTGATTATGCTCCGAATGGTAAAACAGCTTAACGTCATTATTTTGTCAATTTCTGCATTGCTTTCGTTGGCGGCATGTAGATTTAAAATAATTTTTCACTCCTCTGCTGTCGTTTCCGCTCGCCAGCCCCTCATTTTACTGAATTGTAGTAATAATGCACGCTACGCAAGACAATGGTACAGCATCATGCGGTTATTATAATTTGTTTTCTTTTTTAAGCAGGATCAATGTATGTAATTATTTACGAGTATTCTAACTGTTCCAAAACTTTTGTCCAAAGAAATATCGATCTTTATTTTAATTATTGTAACAAAACAACCACAAGCATTACAGAAATGAAATTAAGCACAGTGATAGACAACATAAAGATGAGTATATGACTACCACATTATTTGCACCCTCCTTTTATATTAACGGATCTATGGAGAACTCAAGGAACAAAAACCCACGGTGCCAAAACTCCTGTCCGTTTGTGTATACATGTACTCGTAAATGTCTGACACTTTTGCACATCAACGGACTACTCACAATAAACGCTTAGCAACGTGCAACAAAAAGTCTTGCGGTATTTTCGCGTAGTTCTAGTTTTATTCGTCGCATCGGGTCATCCTATATCTTTTTGGAAAGTTCATTTTACCCGCTAACACGTGTTTGATTGATTGTCGTTTCTTTTAAGTAGTTCGTGAGTTATAGCGTCGCAAATATGGAGCAAAATAAAGAGAAAATACGGCATATTTTACAGTACTACTACGATAAAGGCAAAAATGCATCTCAAGCCGCCAAAAAAAATTTGTGCAGTTTATGGACCCGATACAGTTTCCATTTCCACCGCACAACGATGGTTTCAGAGGTTTCGTTCTGGTGTAGATGTGGTCGAAGATGCGCCACGCTCCGGAAGGCCTGCCGTCGAAAATTGCAAACAACAGAGTAATTCTATACTTCTTTGTAAAGGTTACCCTCTTTGTAATGTCGTCCCTTGGAAGAAGGACCAGTGGTGTGTCTTCCCCTAGGGCCCTTATTTGTTGAGAAGGCATTATCTTCCATTTGCCAAAACCATCTGCTGCCATGAGCTCCATGGTATGTTTCGCTACCTGTTTGATCACTAGATGCAGCGGTGTGAGCTCCAGTATGAATTCAAGTGTTTAGATTTGAAATCTTTGATAGTTGAAAGCATACCGAAGACTCCTGAGATGCCCAAGCAACCATAAGTGACAACAGGCCGCGCGATCATGGTGTACAGCCGTCTAATAATATCTGGCCCCAGGATCTACTGGCTAGGCGTCTACATATCATGTGAGCCTTGTTGGTTTTGGACAGTGTTAATTCCACGTGCCTATTCCACAGTAATGTTGTGTCTAATGTGAGGATAAGTAATTTGACCTCTTTAGACACCTTCAACTTCCTGCCATCGATTGTTAGGGGCCTCAAACCCAGAATAGGTCTTCGCTTTGTAAAAGGGACAGCGGCTGTTTTTGACGGGCTTATATTTACAGCTACCATATTGCACCATCCATTTGCTAGACTTAAGTCTCTTTGAACTGTGTCAGAAAGTGTTCTCAAATTTACCTCGTGCCATTATGACAATGTCACCGGCCTACCCCTGTCACCGATTCCCATTGTTAGTGACCAACTCAATGAGCTCATCTAATACTAGACTCCATAGCCTAAACAAGCTGTTCTAAGTGTCCAAACTTAAAGGTACCGACCTTTATTTGTCAGGACCGCCATTATTGGAAGGCTAAAGCACAAAGCTGCCTTACAAACCGAATAATGAAAATCATGTCGTTGTATGAAAAACACTTTCATTTGAGAAGATATCAACACGAAAGTTAAGTTGTATTATTTTCCAAGGTAACGTCAAAATTTCCGAGAAAGTTGTTCAGATACAGCTTTTATAACATATAGCTGTCATACCAACTGACCGATCAAATTCAGTGACAGTGAAGAAAGCAACTTGAATCAAGCCTACGCTGCTTTTGCGCCTACTTAAAGTTCTAGTCCATTGATATAGAAGGCATAAAAGATATGTCAGTTTGGTAAGGAACACATTTCGTCTTATTTATAATAACAGAACCTCAACTTACGGACCTTACATATTATAACTGCCTTATGTCAAAACTTCTAATATAACCAGCTTTAACGCTTGGGAAAAATGCAATAATAGAGTGAGTATTTAAGCTAACTGCTAGCTCGAGCATATAATTACTCACTTATCTCAAGAAAATAAATCACAATGCACTAGTTCATGCATTTTCATAAGCTAACTTGATTTTCTTCTGGTGTAGAGGTGGTCGAAGATGCGCCACGCTCCGGAAGGTTATTCATTAATATTCGTAATAATATTTGTTTTTAATGCCCGTTTCAGGATTTTAACTATAGTGAATGTTAAACCAACATATTCACATGATCATTATCATTTACCTGCCAGAGATGGCTAACCACTTTTCTCAAATATTTCAATACATTTACACATTTTTTCTCTATGCACTAACACCAATGAACATGTTCAGGTTATTTTTTTGTTTACCTAAATGTGATAAAAAACAATTATCTCATTTCTTAATTTATCTGAATGAGTGCGAATGAGAAAACATAACTGTCAATAGTGCCAAAACAAAATCCAAAAAAGGGTAATAAAAAACGATTGAAAGACGCATGTCATTCGCGCTCGTACAACAAGAAGGTAAGTAAATGAATTTTATGTGATTTTTCTTTTAATAATTTGCAAATAATTACTTAATTTGTTTTTATAGCATTGGAAATCAGGAAAAAAGAACTAGAAATAGCAGCAGCAGCAAATAAAAATGGAAGATAAGAACGATGGGACCAATGATGCCTTCTATAAGCGCTTAGAACGCACCTATGAGATCTGCCCCGCCACGATGTCAAAATCGTGTCGACTTTAGCGCCAGGGTGGACAAGGAAGGCATCTTTGGCAAAGCGGTCGGTAAATTCAGCCTCCATGATGAAGCATCCCCAAATGGGTTGAGACTCATCGACTTCGCCGGAGCCCGAAATATGGTTATCTGTAGTACTAGATTCCAGCATCGAAAAATTCACCAAGCTGCGTGTCTATGGTTCGAAAAGCCACCAACCAGATAGATTATGCTGTGGTAGACGGAAGACACGTTTCCAGTGTTTTTGACGAGCGTACGCTCCGAAGTCCTAACATCGACTCTGACCACTTTCTTGTTGCAGCCAAGATACACACCCGCCTCTGTGCAGCAAAAAACGCGCATCAACAAACACAAGGGAGTTTCGAAGTCGAAAAGCTGCAATCATAAAAGACAACCGAACAATTTTCTACCACTCCTGCACTCGTCAGCAACTCGGTATAAGAGAACAGTGAAACGGCATTTCAAGCTCCTTACGTACATGAACGGTGGAATGTCGGCCGCGCTATCCAAATACAGCGAAAAACTGATAAGGATAATGCATCAGCTTCTTTATTGAATGTGGATGGAGGAAAGCATGACGATTGGTTTTTAAAAGTGCTCTGCCCAATCCACAAAAAGAGAGATCCCACAGTGTGCAACTCTCACCGCTTATAGACTCGTCAACATCGGTTATAACGTTCTAACGAGTGTGTTGTATGAAAGATTAAAGCCCACCGTCAACAAATTTGTTGGACATTATCAGTGTGGCATTCGACCTGGAAAATCAGCAACTGTCCAGATATTTACCATGCGCCAAATCTAGGAAAAGAGGGTCGACATACACCAGCTCTTCTTCAATTTCAAAGCTGCCTTTGACAGCATTAGTATAAACGCAAAACTAATACGGCTATATTAACTGAGTAGTAATTATCTCCTATCTCTTATGATCAAATCAACGGCTCCCACGTCATTGTTGACAACGTCCGGTGTGTTTTACGTGGGTACCTGTTGTCGACAACCTTACTCCACGGCGCTCAAAAGCACAGCGGATCAAATCAATGCGTTGATCAGCGCCCTGAGAATGCTAAGCATTTTCAGTACCAATTGGCAGTGTGGAATGGACACACTTACCACCTTGGTAGGGTTCGAGGCCCATCTAAAACCTCTGCCGTGCTTTGGGTCCGGCACCCGGTTGCAATGCAACTCCACATTCAACTGACAAAGTCAGTTCTTCCCGCGATTTGGGTTTCAACCACAACCACCACGATACTCCCCGAGGGGCCAGTCCGCATGAGCAGGTTGGAGTTACCTCCAAGGGCTCCTGCTCCCCGTGGTACCAGAATTAAGTCTCCGGTCAGACTTCGTAGCCGAAACTACTACCAGTTGAGCTTACGTCATTGTTGACAGTCATAACTTTGAGGTCCTTGATAATTTCGTCTATCTTGAAACCAGCATTAACAGCAACAACAATGTCATCCTCGAAATCCTCCGCAGAATAACTTTTGCCAACAGGTAGTACTTCGGAGTAAGTTTTTTTTTTTTATAGTAGGGGGAAGCATCGAAAGCCGGAGTGCGGAACTTTAATCCGCTAAACCTAACCTACTCCCAATTCAAGACTCTCCCACGGAACCACCGATTAAGTATTACTTCTATTGCGCGGACTGACGGACGCCTATTCTGTTGAAACGATCTCAGTTTGGTCATTATGAATGCTGACGCTTCGCTGACAGCTTTCCATTTATCAGTCGACTGACACATGAGTGTCGTTAAATTATCGGCCGTAAAACTACCACCCAGTGTGGTTTTTAGCTTTTCCCTTGTATTCGAAAATCGAGGGCAATAAAAGAATACATGCTCAGAGTCTTCTATATACTCTGCACATGTCGGACAATTCGGACTGATGTCGTTGTGGAATCTGAAAAGGTAGCTTCTAAAGCATCCATGTCCACTAAGCATTTGGGTCTTATGAAAGTCTAGGTCCCCATGTCGTCTGTCTATCCATGAGTGGATGTCTGGTATAAGTCGGTGAGTCCATCGCCCTTTGGATGAGGAATTCCACCGCTCCTGCCACATTTTAGTGCTCTTGTTTCTCTCCTCGATCCTTACCGATTCTGTTTTAGGCGTTGATAGCTGATATAGATGCTCGAGTTCGTCTCCCTGGATGTCAATAGGCGGCATGCTGACTAATACTTCAGCAGCGTCGGTTGATATAGTCCGGAAAGCACTTATTACTGTCCAGCAAAACCACGTGTCCGTACTATCTCTGGACTTCCACAGAGCTTTCGACAAAAATGAAGCCCATATTATTATTCGACAACTTAGAAAATGGAAAATAGGCCAGAATATGATACGTTTTATTACCAACTTTCTCAGAAACAGAAAACTCAAAGTCAACGTAAATGGTTTTCTTTCTTCAACACTCCTGCTTTCTAATGGTACGCCGCAAGGCCCACCTCTTTCAGCCTTCCTTTTTATCATTGCTTTCGATGATATTAGTAGGATGATAAAAAATTACAAAGGAGTTGAGCGCCAGATCTATGCTGACGATGTCCCAATCTACACAAAAGTCTCTGACGTTAATTTAGCGCAATCCTTATTTACTAATATACTCGCCAGAATTGAGACTTGGTCACTGGAGTCTGGTGCTTCACTTTCTTTAGACAAAACACATATCCTTCATGTATGTAGGAAGCAAAATTGCAACGGTATTTCACTTACCCACAACCAAACTAACATCGAATGTAATACACAGCTGAAATTACCAGGATTAATTTTTGACTCTAAGTAATATATAATTTGAATGCTCACTGTAAATATGTCAGAAACTCGTTAATGACACGATTAAACATTGTTAAATATCTCTCGTCTAAGCATTCATTTATTCATCCGAACACACTAGTCAATGTCGTCAGAGCTTTGCTAACTACAAAAATAGATTATGGGCTCCCCATCTATGGCAATTGCTCCAAAAGCAGTATCAACTTTCTAAATGCACCATACCATTGCGTAATACGGCGAAGTCTCCGGGCGTTTCCAACCTCGCCAATAAAAACGATAATGGCTGAATCTGGTTTACCAACTATTCAAGATAAAATTATAGATTCTTCGCTCCAAATTCTTGCGAAAACGGCTGAGAACACCAACCCATTACTAAATACAACTATCACCCATGCCACGAAAAAAAGAAAAATTCCAAGAATACAATCGGCTATTTCGAGATGCTTAAGTTTCGCTGAAGAAAATAATATTTTACGTAACACAACATGCAAATTCACCACACGACATCCTCCCTGGCTGATCAATGATAAAATCCTACAGAATAAGCTTACGTTTTTGTCCAAGCAAAACACACCAAACGAAGTCTTTCAACAAACCTTTGCTGAACTGGAATCCAATTATACAAATAATGGCTGGAAGCTATTGTTTACGGATGGCTCCAAGTCCATCGATTCCACTTCGTTAGCAGTTGTCACTGCCACAGGAGAAATTATTTGCAATTGGCTGCTCTGCTATCCTTCACGCAGTTAATCACGCAAAAAAGACTAAAGGAAAGTTCCTCATCTGTACAGACAGCAAATCGTGTATGTCTGCAATAACGTCTCCTTCCAATCGCAATCCCATAATAGAAGTTATCAGGGACGCGGTCATTGGTGCCCCTCAGAAAATCCAAGTAATGTGGATCCCTGGCCATGCTGGTATTTCAGGCAACCACTTTGCAGACCTCGCTGCGAAAAATGTAGCCAAGACTCCTGCCTTAACATACTATGGCTCATCCAAGCAAGACATTTCTAACCTTATTAAGCACAAAAGGCATCAAAAAAACGCAAGCGAATGGAAAACATTTAAACATCACTACGCGGACATAAACCAAGACAGAAGTCGAATAATCTACTCGTCAACAGTTCCAACTAGCGCAATGAAGACATATACCCGATCAGAGTTCGCAAATACTCATCACTGAGGAGTAAAATTTCTATCTTCCTCCTCAGTACAACACAATTGAGGAGCAATAAATTTTGATTTCCTCAATTGTGAGTTCAAAGGAAAGAGTGCTCTTCTAGAATATTTCTCTTTAATACTTATCTTATCTTTTCGCTCTGATATTTACCGCAAACGTACGTGCTCCTCAAAATAATACTCCTCACAAGAGCGCTAAGTTTCTTTTTCTCATCTCAGGTTTCAGCACTCATTATTTTGTATCGCTGATAAACTCAGTAATGCAGCAGAGAGTGCTCTTGAGCAATTTCTTATTCTCTTAGAGAGTATGTATATTTATAAATTTATGTTAAAGTTTAATTGTTGCTGGTGTAAATATTAACAGTTTTGGGTACATGCATGATTAACCGTTAATTTAAGTTGTTTTGTGTGTATGTAAGTAAAAAAAGATGAGTTTTATTTTTCGCATCACTTGAACACTCAGAGCGATAAAAATAAAGATGATGCGTTAGGCGAATAGTTATCTTTTAAAAATTCTCGCTCATGCTAATATATGAGTGAGCCAAATACGTGACGAGTTTTTTTGTGATGAGAATGTTAGTTAAGCTTGCGCTCCTGAGTATTTGAAATGATGTTCTCTTGCGGAATATTACTCATCAGAGCAAGAGCGTATTTTGATGGTTTTACGAACTCTGTACCCGATTAAGGATTGGACACACTATCATAACACACGCCCACTTACTATCGGGAAAAAGCCCATCCATTTGCCCCCTTTGCGAGGACACCGCTTCTATCAAACACTTACTCACACTCTGTCCGATGCTTCACTCAACAGCCCACAACTCTGGCAACATTGATCTCATAAAACTACTAAGTGAACCTTCAGAAAAAACGTTATGATTGTTTATAGATTCTTAAAAACCAACGATTTGTTAAAACATATTTAAGCAACTTACATCTTTACTAACCCTTAGCAAATAGAACTTTTTACCTAGTTATAATTACAAGGCGGCTGAAGGCCTCGTAGCCAGTGCTGCGTTTATGTATTTATATAATAAAACTCCCTTTGTTATATGAACTATTATAAATAAATAAATAATACTCGAATTGCAGAAAGCCTATGCACTTCAATTATTTGTTTAGCATACGCTTTTATATCCATTGCCTGTATCCAAACTGGTGCCGCATACAGTATTACGGAACTCATTGCTTTCGCCGGCTGGAACGCACACAGCCTCTATTGGTCATCATTCTCGATAGGGCATTATAGATTTTGTTTGCCTTCGCGGAAGAATACTCCAGGTGTTCTTTAAATTTTAATTTGGGATCCAATATTACTCCCAGATACTTCAGTTGCGGCTGGGAGGTAATCTCGCACTCCCCTATAGTGAGCTCTATTCGTTCTTCTATCTTCCTAGTACTTATGAGTAAAACTTCTGTTTTTTACTCCGCCAGTTTCAGACTCACAGAAGAGAACCATTGGCGTAGACCATTTATGCACTCATTACATTTAATTTTCAGGTCGGCTAATTGTTTGGCTACTGCTACCACCATGAGATCATCCGCATAAGCTACTAGTTTAATATCTGTTGGTTGCTGTCTTTTTAGCACCCCATCGTAGATTCCATAATAGTGGGCCTGGCACTGAGCCTTGGGGTACACCACTTGGGATAGAGTAGTTCTTGGTAGCTTCGTCTGTATCAAGAAGCAGCCTTCTGTTTTCAAAATAGCTCAATGTAATGTTTATCAGGTATTCAGGGGCGCGTATTTTATCCAGGGCTTTGATTATGTGTGCCCATTTTGCCGAGTTGCATTCTTGACATCCAGGGTGATGAGCGCGCAATACTTTTTTGTGCCACCTTTCCACCTTTTGCCACTTACTGCACATTTCGCAGTATCAACGACTTCTCGTAGTGCGTCAATAGTGGATCTCTTTTTTATGAAGCCGTATTGTCTCTCTGATAATCCGCCGGCTTTCTGGATTGCTAACTCCAAGCGGTTTCGTATTATACTTTCGTGCACTTTACCCATTGTGTCGAGCATACACAGAGGTCGGTACGATGAAGGTTCTTCAGGTGGTTTCTTTGGTTTTGGGAGCAGAACCAAACGTTGTACTTTCCAAGAGTCGGGGAATACCTCTTCCTTTAAACAAGCGTTGTACATTTTAGCGAAAACTCGGGGTTTTAAGCTTATGGCTTCCTTCAGAGCTCTGTTTGGTATGCCATCCAATCCGGGCGCTTTGGTGTTTTTGATTTTCCTTGCTATTGCCAATAGTTCGTCTTCCGTGACTAACAGGGGTGACTCTGCAGCTTTGTTTCGTCGCTTGGCATATGAAATCCCGTCGTGTTTCGGGAATAGTGTTTCGACGACCTTTCCCATAAAAGAGGCATCTTAAGGTTGCTGCTGCTTGTTTTTAAATCTGGACATGCATATTTTGTATGCAGTACCCCAAGGGTCAAGGTTTGCTTCCTCCCACAGCTTCTCAAAACATGATTTTTTGCTTCGTGTAATTGCCGACTTCAGGAGCTTCTTGTAGCTTTTAAATTCCTCCCTAAGGCGATTTTCGTTAGTGTCGCCCCAGTTACGCTGTAGACGCCATCTAGCTGAGTGACAAAGCTTTCTCAGCATGGAAATTTCATCATTCCACCAATATACAGGCCGCCGCTTGTGGTGATGTGACGTTCTACGCATTGTTGCATCGCATGCTGCCACGAGTTCTTTTCGAACTGCTACCAAGTGGGCGGCGCTGTCACCAGATGCCTTTAATGGACTCCAGACTAGTTCAAACAGGTCTGGGTCGAACTCTTGTTGTTTCCAACTTCGACTTCGGGAGGGGTTTCTGCTTAGAAGCTCCTGCTCTCGGGAGTACGAAATTTGCGCTATAATTGCCATGTGATCACTGTTTGTGTATATGTCGGACACTGCCCACTTAATGTGCCTGCTCAGCGAATCGTTTGCAAACATAATGTCAATTATGGATCCTTTATTGCCTTTTTGGTAAGTATTTCGAGTTCCGGTGTTCATTATTGTTAAGTGCGTTTGACTCAGACATTCGTGAATTAGCCGCTCGCGGTGGTTTGTACATCTGCTGCCCCATGCACTTGACCAAGCATTAAAATCACCCGCTATTATAATAGGTGTTTTGCCTCTGGTTTCTAAAGACAGCCTTAAGAGGAAATCTTCGAATTCTGCAATTGTTGCGCTGGGACGAGCGTAGCAACTTACAAAATAAATCCCCTGAATATTCGCCCATGTGAAACAATTATGTTTTTCTCTGGAGCAGGTCTTAAAAGGTTGCCCTTTAAAAGACCATATTGCTGCCTTGCCAGCTTTGTCTGCAATCCATGTGCTTTCCGGACGCTGGGAGTATTGTTCACTTATTATGGCGACATCAATGTTCTCTTCTATGATTATCTGATCTAGCAAATCTTGTGCCGCTGCGCAATGGTTTAGATTCAGCTGTAGTATCTTCATTTACTTAGCGATTTCATCATCTCGAGATACTTTGGACAAGTCGTGCTCAATACAGAGTGCTCCCCTTTGCAGAGCATACAGCTCGGAACGTTTGTGCACGACTTTGCTACGTGTCCTGCGGATCCGCAACGCATGCATAGGGAAAGAATTGTAAACTCGGCTATATAAAATTAACTGCAATCCAAAAAAGTTTTACAAAAACAAAAACAACACACAAAAAAGACAAATACATTCAGTATTTCCAGCATCAAAACAGATTGTGCAATCACGGTTTGTGGTCTCGCATATTCATTTTACTCAAAGAAATTTAGCGTTATCATTCTAATGTTATTTAATATCTTTGTGTGGATAGAATATTATTTGTGTTTGGAAATTGGGCGAGTGCACCTCAATTTGACAAAGGGCAAACAAACTTCAATTGATGTAAGAAATTGTGTGTTAAATTTTAAGTAAATATTTACGTTGTTTCATATAAGATCAGTTGTGAGAACTGTCGACGATGTTATAATTCACCTATCTCATAATGATCCTATAAAATCTTGTGAAATATTTATTATTTAATGTTGTTTGTAGTATTACCTAAACATACATTTATATGGGTTTATAGTAATTAGTTATAATTTGTACATTTACATTAAAAATTTTGATATCATCTTAAAATACCAAGTGGTCGCAGTGTACATGTGTGCATGTAAACAAATATGAGCATACGCACAATGTTTGTAAATTTATCTACATGCAACATATGTATTTATGTAAATATGTAAACTCACCTATGTTTAGGTAATACTACAAACAATATTAAATAACAAATATTTCACAAGATTTTATAGGATCATTATGAAAGAGGTCAATTATAACATACATACATATATACTTAAGTATATGCTTTGATTTCAAATATTTACCGATCATACATAAATTATATGCAAAGTCGTTTGCGCATAGTTAATAAGCAAATCTATAAGCGTACATCCTTTTACATTGGAATTATCATTCTTTTTCTTTCATTTAACACTGAAAATGCTAAATTCTGCTATTTTCGGTTGCCCTGATGCAAAAATCTGGTAAAACACGCTTATAATTTGTTTGTTGTGAAACTCCCTCATCTCAGCCGAGTACCCCTGCGAAAAGTTACGAACTCTGAATGGTGAACCTTCTCTATTATATACTGTTGCGAATTTACTCCTTACTAGTTTACTTTACTAAGTAGGTTCGTATCTCTGGATTGACAAATAAAACCAAAAACCGTTTAATTCATTTCAACAAAATCTCTTTATTTTACAACTCGTCTGCACTATAGCAGTTTACTCTTAGCACTGGATGTTTACGTTGGCGCTGCCACAGCTTATATAGCCACGCACTCCTTGCTGATGCTGAAGTGTCCTTCTAGAATATTGCGTCTGGCAATTATAAGAACACTAGCTGACCCGGCGAACTTCGCCCCGCCCAATTTTTATTTTTTTTGGAAGTCATAGACTCGTATAACTTTACCACAAATAATATAAACTTCAAACAACGCATTTTCATTTAATGTTTGTAGCGCCATCTACTGTAACATAGCGCACTTACTCAATACAGCTGTTAGCGCCACCAACTGGTGGATAGCCCTTTGCTAATAATAAACAAATAATTTGCAATAAATAAATAATGCGACTATAAGGAGAGTTATAAACTATCCTATCTTTCAAGTTGGACCAAACTGCACACAGTGTTAAAAATTTCATTAAAATCGGTTCAGTATTTTAGGAGTCCATCGCAAACAGACAACGTGACACGTGATTTTTATATATTAAGATAATGCTATACGGCCCCAAATGCAGCTATTGTTTAAGTAGACAAGCAGACAGCTGCGGCTATTGTTTAAGTAGACAAACGCGGCGCCCAATGTTTATAATAAGGGATGCATATAGCAATACAAATACCAAACTTAATACTACTTTAGTAACACTGCCCTCCACTTAAGCCTAATCGTCCCGATTAGGCACAAATCCTCTTGAACCAAATGGGGCGCGCCTCTCCAAATGTACTACTTTCATTTTACATCGTGCTTTTCCATTTCTTTGTATGCGGTATACCACGTCATTAAGTGGTTTCATCACCATATAGGGCCCTTCCCAGGCAGTCTGCAATTTCGGGTACAAGCCTTTCTTTCGAAGTGGATTGTACAACAGGACCAGATCACCTTCTTCAAAACCTTTTGAATTTGCCGCTTGATCAAACCGATCCTTCATCTTTTTGCTCATCAGATGCGTGTGCTGGCTTACCATTAGATGCAATTCATTCATTTTTTCCTTTAAGGCAGAGGAATAGTCTCCATCATTTCTTACAGCTGTAGGATTCGTTCCAAACTTAAGATCAGTTCGGGCACTCCGAACCTTGTTATCCAATTTTCTACAAACGCTTCGGCTACTGTCTTCGCTTCTTGGTTTGGTAAGACATATACTTCTGGCCATTTACTGAAATAGTCCATGACAATCAGTAGATATTTGTTTCCGGCCGTACTGGTTGGGAACGGAACTGCAACATCCATTGCGACTCGTTTAAATGGTGATCCTACGTTGTACTGTTGTAGCCTACCGCGACTTTTGACTTTGGGACCTTTAGCTGCCATGCACTTTGCACAATTACTTATCCATTCTGCTAAGGAATCTCGACAACCAATCCAGTAGAACCGTTGTTTAATCTTCTCTATAGTTTTTGTAATTCCAAGGTGCCCTCCATTAGGTCCATTGTGATATTCTTTCAATACTATCGGGATCATGGACTTCGGTACTATGATCAGCAGACGAGACTGTTTGCCATCCTCGCTTTCCCAGGTACGATGAAGGTACCCATTAACGAGGTTTATGCAGTTCCATTGGGCCCAATATGCTTTTGCAGTTGGACTCTCGCTACTTATTTGTTCCTTTGGTGGTCGTACCCCATTTTCTTTGGCTATTATCAGCTTTGCAAGATCAGGGTCCTCCAGCTGATTGATTCTGATGCGGTGAGGAGTCCAATCATCTTCAGGTTCTATATTCAGTAATCGCACGTCGATTATACCTTCTTTTCCTTCTGATTTGGAGCAATGTTTACATTCCAGTGGACAAGGGCGACGTGAAAATGCATCCGCATTTTTGTGGTGAATCCCCTTTCGATGTTCCGTTTCGAAGTCGTAATTCTGTAATCTTTCGATCCATCGTGCAATTTCGCCTTCCGGATTCTTAAACTGTAATAACCATTTTAATGCTGCATGATCAGTCCTCAGCAAGAATCGTTGTCCATACAAATACTTGTGGAAATGTTTTACACATTCCACCACAGCTAGTAGTTCTTTTCGCGTCACACAGTAGTTTTTCTCAGGTAATAGCCAATTACTCTTCTTTGTTAAATCATGTAAACTTCTAGCCACGTTCGCAAATCCAGGTACAAAACGGCGGTAATACGTGCATAAGCCGAGGAAGCTGCGGAGTTCATGTATGTTGGTGGGTCGAGGCCAATCTTTAACTGCTTTTATTTTTCCTTCCTCGGTGTGAATCCCCTCAGTGGACACTTTCTGTCCAAGATATGTAACCTGCTTCTTCCATAATGAAAACTTTTTGGGATTCAAGCGTAATCCGGCTGATGCTATTCGCTGAAAGACTTCCTCTAGATTTTTCAGATGGTCATCAAAACTTTTTCCCATGATGATGATGTCATCAAGATACACCAAACATGTCTTCCAACCCAATGGCATCACAGAGAATTCCCATAACCCGTCGCCCATACTGAAAGCGGTCTTTTGACGGTCACATTCATCAATCTCGACTTGCCAATATCCACTTCGTAGATCTAATGTAGAAAACCCATACAATCGCCTCCGATTTTGGTGGGATACTCTGATTATCATCAATAATCACCCTCTTACTTTCAACGTTGGTCATATATCCGGTGTTTATAGGCATCTCCATGTTCTAGCATTTGCTTGTTTAAATCCAAAGTAACCCCGGGATAAATCATGAAATCTACTCCCATTATAATTTCATCCGTGATTTCTGCTACGATGAAGGTGTGACTAACTTCCAGGATACCAATAATCACTTCGCAAAACACTTTTCCCGCAACAGCTGCTTCCTCCCCGGTGGCCGTTCGAAGCTTGCAACCGACCAATGGTTCAACCGTTCCTCTTACCACATCCGGTCGGATAATTGAATGTGTGGCACCAGTATCCAAAGTAAGCGTTGACAGTCGTCCATTTACGATGCCGTTGATAGTAAGATTGTTGTCATGGCGACCTATTTGTGATATCGAGATGGCGGGGCAAATAGTTGTGGGAACCAGCTCACGCCCCTTTGAACTGTTCCGTTTTAGTTTAACGACTTGTGAGATGTAGATCCTCGTTATCTGTTGGTTGTTTCCGTTTTGATGGGTTTACTTTTATATTGCAATTTCGGGCAAAGTGACTCGCTTTTCCACAGTTGAAACATCTGCCTGTTGTATTTACTCGCGGTGCGGCAATTGTCTCCAGAGTCTTCAGTATTTCTTTCATCAGCGCCGGTTGTTCCATTTCAACTCTTTGTACTTTGTGTGCTGGTTTACTTAGTAGAGAAGCTGTTTCCTGTGTGAGGGCGTGCGAAACCGTTTCAGCAAACGTTCTTTTTGGCAATGCATATGTGGCGCGTTTGGTGTCCACATCTCGAATTCCATTTATGATACTTTGAATTTTTACCCTCTCAATGTAATCCACAGGAGCATCTGCATTTGCCAAATGAGCCAGTCGTTCTATTTCAGTTGCGAACTCTTGCAATGACTCGTTCATCTTCCGATCCCTATTTTGCAGTTCGATCTGGTATATTTGTTTCCGGTGCTCACTACCATATCGTCTTTCTATCCCAGTCAGCAATGCCTCATAGTTGTCTCGTTCACAATCTGGAATAGTCTGAAGGATTTCTGCCGCAGGTCCTTTCAATGATACAAACAAGGACGCTACTTTGTCCGCTGCATTCCAGTTATTGGCCATTGCTGTCTTTTTAAACTGAAGTTTGAAAATTTGAAATGGAATACTTCCATCGAGTATGGGTGCCTTCAATCTTGGATTATTTGTTGATGGTGCAGGGCCATGCAGTTGCAGTTCTCGCATACGATTACTCATTTGAAGAAATTCTGATTTTAAATTTTCTTCTTAATTTTTAACGTGCTTAATTCCTCTTCAAATTTTGAAAATTTTTCTTGCACTTGTTTTTGTACTTGTGTAGTATTTTCTGTAATCTGTTGTACCAAACGATTTTTTAACTGCGTATTATTTTCAGTCATTTGCTGTGTAAGGCAAGACTTTAACTGCGATGTATTTTCAGCTATTTGCTGTGCCAGACGATTTTCTGTTTGCACTGTATTCTCGGCTATTTGCTGTGCCAGACGATTTTCTGATTGCACTGCATTTTCTGTTATTTGTGATATATTTCAGCTATTTGCTGTGCCAGACGATTTTCTGTTTGCACTGCATTTTCTGCTATTTGCTTAATAGCCACTAACAGCATGTTCGTGTCTAGACTTGATGATGTTCGTTGTTCTTCTACTTTTTCTTCTACCTTTGTAGAAGTTTCTGGCCCATCAAATTCGAACTCGTCCACATTAATTCCATCCGCTTCCATTGTTTCACGTAATCGTGCCTGCAGATCCGCCTTTTGCCCGCTTATCGGCAAATTACGCTCCTCCAGTTCTTTTTTTAATTGCTGAATTCTCAATTCTCCGAATTTAACCATCTTGAATTTGGATTATTTGACAATACCACTTCTGACACCAATTGTTGCGAATTTACTCCTTACTAGTTTACTTTACTAGGTTCGTATCTCTGGATTGACAAATAAAACCAAAAACCGTTTGATTCACTTCAACAAAACACAGCACACAAAACCTCTATTATACCTTGTTCAGATCGACACTTAATCACACGATTTCGGCTTGAGTGGTTTATCCCACTAATCTTATAAATATATCAAGATTTCGCCATACAAAAATGACAGTCCAAATCACTTCATTGAAACGATTTGAAACTGATCCACGCAAAATCTCTTTGTGCGACTCTGATTTTGCGCCATCTACTTGTCAGCATTGGAAATCTGTTACATTATCACAGCTGATTTAGACACTACAAAGGGAAAAAATGTAAACAAACAAATTCTTTTTTAAAGCAATGAAACTAATTTCACCTGAA
This sequence comes from Bactrocera dorsalis, assembly GCF_023373825.1. NCBI lineage: Eukaryota > Metazoa > Arthropoda > Insecta > Diptera > Tephritidae > Bactrocera > Bactrocera dorsalis. Next base: position 66,000,377 of record NC_064303.1, read on the forward strand.
AATCGACTTAACAAATGAAAATATGCATCATGAAAACACGGCTTTTATTTCAAAAATCTATATGACAATCTTTTCTTTTGATAAATGTTAAGCGAAGTGACTTCAATGAATGACTATAACAGCTGTTTTTTGATCTTTCTAACGGCAGTGAGAACACTGTTGGGTTATGAAATGCTTAAATGTAATCTAATCTTTAAAATTTTCGGTCTGAACATGGTATTAGCGAGAAACAGAAACCTCTGTAAGAGAGAGTCGTTTTTCCTCCATGGATCTCCGTAAGTGAGACTGTTACTTATCTATACCTCTATAAGCGACAGTCTTTCTTTATTTATGCATGTACATTATTTATGAGGAAACAATAATACAATAAAAATACTTACATACATAAAAGATACACACATATACATATACATTGTTATACTCTTGCAATCATTTGCTACAGAGTATATACATACATAGGTTGTATGTATCACTTTAAACTAAGCAAGATAGATATCTGATGACGAGAAGTTGAAATCTGGTTGACTATCTGTCTGCCCGTCCATCCACAAATCGGCATTAACTAAATTATGTTTTTATGGTTATTGATCAGTTCTATATACATGTCACCTTTTATTTGATGTATCGGGGGACTGTAAACTGCTGTGAGGGGAAGTTGTGGTCATTCTATCATTATCGTTATTACTTGAAATTCTTCGTAGATATGCGGTTTTCTTCTTTCGTGCTAAGCACTAAATTAATATATAAAGCTGTTATTTGGTACAGAAGAGCAAGGGGCACCTGTGGGCAAAATTTTTGAAAAAGTGGGCGAGGACCCGCCCTCTAATAAGTTTAATACTAAACCACTTAAGCTACAACAACCAAATTTGCTGAGCACAAATCCTGTAAGAACTTCTAACCACAGTGTGAAAATGGATGAAACCGGGATAACCCTAATCACTCCCTATATAACGGTACTGTTAAAGAAAAGACTACTAAAATCGCAATAAATCAATAACTAAATACACCAGAGACTTTTAATTTTACCTCCTTGAGGGTATGAGAGGACTTTAAATGAGCCCGAGTGAAAATAGGACGATGGGCGTGGCATCGCCCACTTTTTGGTGAAACCCCATATTTCGGGACCTGACATACAAATTTCGACAACATTTGTTCGTGACATTTCTATCATATTCTAATATTACAGTGCGAAAATGGGCGAAATCGGACTACAACTACGCTTATATCTCATATTATATAATTTTAAATTCCACTAGATTCTTTCACTTCCCAGTACACAAATCAAGAAGTAATTAATATAACGCGATAAAATTTTGTGCGAATAATGCCTTTAGTGTATGCCAATTTATTATCAAAAATTGTTCAAATCCAACAAAACTGTTCAAGCTTATAGGTACCAAATATTTGGACCCCGGTACCTATAGTCGACTTTTGATCGAAAATATGGGTCATTGTTTATGATATATAATTGAAATTAAAAGCTAATCTGGTAATGGTATGTCTGTGTGTCAAAAATGGGTTGAATCGGACCAATGCTTCCATTAGCTCTCATATGTATACCTAATATAACGATTTTCGAGTTTCCGGGTGACTATGTACTGCATATATCGATGTGAGCTATTTCAATAAAAATATGAGAGCGTGTTTTGTTGATAATACTGTGTCTTTGTGCCTAAAATTAATAAAACTGGGCGAAAACTTGACCTAGCTCCATATAACTAATATAAGAATTTAGAACATCCGGCTGACTTTACTCTTTTAGCACATGGCATGTTAATAACATGTGGTATTGAGAAAAATAGATAATACATATGTAAGTATAACGATTTTGTCTGTGTCAATATAGGAGTTATATATAAAATTGCTTGGATTTTTATCCAATGTTCGGTTGCATCCGAATTCAGCCCTTCTTTACTTGTTTTTGTATTGTTTTCTTGTCAATATTGTGCATATTCTATTGCGCGAAACTATGTATGTACATAATTTATGTTGGCCATATTATGCACAAAATTTTATCATATTACATATTTACTGTAACCTTGCGACAGTAGAAGAGCAAGAGAGAATAAACAAAGAAAATAAATTTTGTGTGCAATATGTATGTAAGTTAATATTTTTAAAATTAAAATAAAACTTTTAATTTAGAGAAGTTTCTTTATTGAATGTTTTGTCAGAACTGATCTTTTTTTTTAACAATTCTTAACAATACCCTGATCTAGCTGTGGGTTTTCGGCAGCGACGTTGGTTTTGCTGGCGAAGGCGGCAGAACTGTGGACATTCCTGGAATGTGTTATATTCCTAGGAATTCCTTGGGGTTGAAGCGGCAGCTGTTCTTTATAATTTAAGTTCATGTTTTTCAGAATATTCAAGTGCCACTTGTGCAAGTGTTAAACTTATTTGTATTTAACTCCTCCCCCTCAAATTCCTGCTTCTCTTCAAGTAGGCGTTAGATGTAAGGAATGTTATTAATATTTAGCGTTTTCAGAGTTTTTTGTTTGGTTGTAGTAATTTTTCTGATTTGGCTTAAATTATATGTTTTATTATTTGGGATTATACTGCCGTTACAATACATTTTGTTTCTCTTATATTATACATTTTCAGTTTAACAATTTTTTGGTACATTAAACATTTCATTTTTGATACAAAAATTTCAGTTGTTTCTAAATGAAATATTCAGTTATTTTTCCAATAGGTTCTATTAAAAAAGTGTGATAGGTGGTTGGATCTAATTCCCGAATTTTTTCGATATAAACCATTTCAGTGTTTTTTTTTTATTGAACTACATTTTTTTTTTCAAACTGACATGTCTCCCTTGGCACTTTTGGACTTAAGTACTTTTTGTATTGCTTTTGTGAACGATCTGCTTCTTCAATGATGGTTGTATTTCTTTTTTCTTTAACTATTTCTCTTTTATAACGTGGGGATAACTTCGAACCTAATCTTGTATTTTGTTTAACAAATATTTTTTGCCCTGGCCCATATGTCTTGATTTCTTTACGTTCCTTGTTATGGGTCTGTTTAAGTCTGTCGATATTGTTCTTTATACTTTTCTCGTGTTCGGGATCGGTGGTAATATTTCTGCCAGAAAATACTTCCAATGGTCTTTTTTTGTTACTGAGTGCACTGTATAGTTATACTCATAGACAGCACTATGTAGTAAGTCCTCAAACGTACTATTTTCTTGCTTAGTTTTTAAGCACCTCATTATCTCGGACAGGGTAGAATGGAATCTCTCGATTTGACCATTGACCGCGCTTTTATAAGGCGGAGCTGTAAAGATTTCTGTGCCTAACTGATCTTTCATCATAGAGGTGATACTGGCAGAGTTAAAAGATTTTTCGTTATCCATTACAATGAATTTTGGAACCCCATAGTAAAAGAGTAGGTCATTTAGGGGTTTCTTAATATGTTCTATTGCTTTTGATTTTATAATCCTTGCTTGATTGAATTTTGAAAATGTATCTATTGCTGTGAGTATTAATTGTTTTTCAGTAGAGAATATGTCAATATGAATTATATGTCCTGGGTATTCTGGTATTGGGGTTTCTTTCAACTCTGGATTAGATGGTTTTCTATCATATTTTCCTCCTTTACAAACTTGACATTGTTTCAATAAAGTGGATATTTTCTATTTCATTTTAGGAAAGTAATATTTCTCTAAAATTTGTATCTTGTTTTCTTCAGCATTTTATAGGCTCTATTGTGGGTTTTTATAATGATTTCGTCTTGTTCTGTTTCAGTTATTAAATCTTGGACCTTGGATTGGGTGAATCTTATTCTAATGGATGAGAAATGGTGTGGATATAGTTTCTGTATTTTGCCCATTAAATCTTGTGTTGTGTAGGTTCCATTTATAACGGACGGATTAAGATACGAGTAGTTTAATATTTCAATTAATTCAGTGTCAGAAAAGTTTGGTTTGGAAATAATGTGTCTGCGAAATGTTGGGAAGGGTAGTGTAAATTTATAGTCGGGTGGATTTTCTTTATGAGTAAATATCTTATTTTTAAATGCATTAATCGTACAGTTTCATAACATTCTTCGGTCTTTGCTAAGGTTCTTGATATCAATGCTATTGGTCTATCGGCTTGAGAAAGGACTGCTCCTATTGCATCATCAGAACCATCAGTGGTTATTGTAAATTCTTTAGTAAAATCAGGATAATGTAAGATTACATCGTCAGAAATTAGAGTATTTTCAGCTGTTCAAACGCTTTTAAGGCTTTTTCATTAAGTTGTATTAGTTTCTTTGATGAGGCCCCTTTTGATATTCGTCCGTCCTCTCCTCTCAGCAATTCTGTGAGCGGTTTGGCAATTGTTGCGTACCCCTTAATGAATATCCTATAATATCCTGATAACCCCAAGAAAGATCTTAATTCCTTAAGTGTCTTGGGACGTGGGTAATTAGCTATGGCTTTTACCTTGTTGGTATTTGTCTCTATGCCTTTGTTTGATATAACGAATCCAAGAAATTCAACTTTAGTTTTAAAGAATTCACACTTTTCTAATTGACATTTAATGTTTGCTGAGTTTAATGTTTGGAATATTATATCAAGATCTTTACAATGCGTTTGTTCGTCCTTACTAAAAACAATTATTCTCTGAGAATATCGTCAAGAGTGCGTTGAAATATAGAAGGAGCATTTTTCAGTCCAAATGGGAGTCTTGTAAATTCATACTTTCCGTTATTTATCGAGAATGCTGTTTTCTCAATATCACTTTCTTTTAAAAGAATTTGATGGAATCCACTCTTGAAGTCCAACACGGAAAATAACTTGTTATCGCCTAGTTGCGAAAGTACTCCATTTACAGTACTTGTCCAATAAATTACGAACGAAGTGAAAAATAGTTCTAACTTTAATCATTAATAAAAACATAAATATTTGGCTAATTTTAGAAAAAAATTATTTTTTATATGCTATATACATTAAACTTAAATTATTATATTTTTGTATTGAATCATATTCAATATTTTGTCGCCATATATATATATATATATATATTTTTGTTTTTTTGCTCTCGTTCGTAATTTATTGGACAAGTACTGTAGGTCCGGTATGGGGTATTTGTTTGCTATTGTGACACTGTTTAGTTTTCTGTAGTCCAGCGTTTCCCAAATGCCGGGTCGCGACCCGGTACCGGGCCAGCAAAATAAAATACCGGGCCGCAACATTCCCGCCTTGTTTTCAAAATAATATCTACTATCGATTGATCGATGCGTCGCAATATTCGTAAGCGGAGATCGTGCTACTCACCGCTGATGACTGACCTGAAGTTGAAACAAAAGAGCGAGGCGAAAGCTCAGCCAGAGGACTTAAAGATATAGAGAAGGTGCAAATTGAATTATGTATGATGTTTGATTGGACGAATAACAGAGCTTATAGAATTGTAGTACGGAATTCACCATTCTCGCTGCTATTTAGCAGAAATTTGCAAGTTCAAAGGCAGAAATATATGTAAAATGACTGAATTCATGCGAGAATGAATAAAGAGAAATGTTTTGAAGAAAAATATACAAAGTCACACAGAGAATGTAAAAAAGCATTCTCTGAGTCACGTATGCGTGATCTTGTATCAAATGAAAGCCATCTGATATTATGTCATTATTTTTCCTTACAAGTCGATGAATGTACAGACATTTCCGATAATGCCAATCTGATATGTTTTTGTACGATATGCCTATGATAATACTATTTGTGAAGAGTTTTTGTTCTGTAAATCTTTGCCAACGCGAACGACCTCCGAAGAAATATTTAACTTGATTAATGATTATATCAACAAAAGTAATATTGAATGGAAGAAGTGTGTGGGATTAAGTACTGATGGTGCACGAGCAATGTCAGGCATTCGTACTGGACTTTACCCAAGGATAAAAGCCACAGCTCCGGAGTGTGTATGGAGGTACTGTAACATTCATAGGGAAGCATTAGCCGTCAAAAAATGCCCTTACCCTTGACAGCAATGATGCAAGAGTGTGTAAAGTTCATTAACTTCATAAAATCTCGTCCACTTAACTCAAGATTGTTCTCTGTTTTGTGCAAAGAAATGGGAAGTGATCACGAACATCTTCTTTTACACTGTGAGGTGCAATGGCTGTCAAGAGGTAATGTCTTAAAAAGGCTTATTGAATTAAAGGAAGAAGTAAACGTTTTTTTGGAACAACATCCCCCAACAGCTAGATATGTAAGATTTGAATTCAAGGACAGATTTCATGATGTTAACTGGTTGGTAGAAGTGGCTTACATATCTGATATTTTTGATTTTTTAAAAAATCTAAACATGGCATTGCAAGGTATTTAGTAATTTATGTGAAATACAAAAAGAGTACAACATTACTGCATTGCCACAAGACATCTTAACTCAATTTAAAGAACATTTATTAGAGGTGGAGAGGAATCTTCAAGAATATTTTCCTCCAACCGATGGCAATAAAGCTTGGATAAAAAACCCATTTACAATCAAGTTGAATTCTGAAACAGATTTGCCAGATGTCGATTCGTTGATTGAACTGTCAACTGATACAGCACTCAAGGATACATTAGAAGCAAGACCATTGATTGATTTTTGGTTATCTTGTCGTCAAGAATACACAATACTAGCTCATCAATACTAGCGCTCGATTTTTTAATGCCTTTTAAGACCACTTACAAATGTGAAGCTGGGTTTTCAACACTAGTTTGCCTTCAAAATAAATATCGAAACAGACTGAACGTGGGACCCGATCTCAGAATAAAACTTTCAGCAATTTCAGCAAACTTGAAATCTATAATTAAAAATAAGCAACAGCTACATACTTCGCACTAAAAAGGGAGTACCAAAGATACCAAAATATTATAATTTAATATTAATAAAACATTTCTCTTCCTATTATTAAGCGTGTATTATTTAATCTCATGTAACCGTCTTGAGTTTAATATTACTAAGTGGGTCACGAAGGGACAGTGTGAAAATTTCCGGGTTATGGCAAAACTAAGTTTGGGAAGCACTGCTGTAGGCGATTACCATTCTATATTTTTTTATATTTGAGGCATCCAATTTCTTTAGTACGATCCACACAGGAGAATTGTACGGTGACCGGGATGGTCGTATAATATTATTGTCTAATAGTTCTTTTATTTGTTTATTTACTTCGTCTTTAAAGGACATTGGATATTCATAAAATTTTGAATAAACAGGAGTGTTAGTACTTGTACAAATTTCTGCTTTAACGTTTGTGGTGTAGGTCAGTTTTCCATTAGGTTCGGAAAATAGGCTTGGGCATTTCTTTAGTAAGATTGCTTGAAAGATGGTCTGTTCTGGGAATTATAACATTTACTTGTTCAATTTTTTTTTTTTTTTATTGGAATTATTTTACCAGTTTTTAGAGACATTGTTTTATTACGTATATTAATTACAGCACCAAGCTCTTTCAACCTATCATTTCCCAATATCGCGTCAAATGTTTTAAGTGTGGGTAATAAAAAGAATTTTATTATTGAGTTGGAATCGCCAAACATGTTAGCTAGTTTATGATGGGTTATCTGAGTCTTGCCTCCTACAGAGACAACATCGAAAGAATTTTTATTAAGAATTGGATTGGAAACTAATTTTGATTGAATATAATTTCTGGTTGGCCCAGTGTCTATTAAAATTTTAAAAATTTGCCCATTCCTCAACTTACTTTCAAAATATGGAAGTGAGGAGTCCGTTATTCTAAAAAAATTGATATATTGGTATTCATTGTCATGGTTTACTACTAGCTCGGTGTATTCAATTAACGTTTCGTCTTCTTGAGCAGCTACTTATATTCTGTTCATACACCGACATTTCTGGTTCTTCTATGACTGAAGTCGGGTCTGTCTGAGATGTTTCGATATTGAAGTCTCTCTGCCTTTTATTCAGCTCGTTATGTTATATGCGTGACATAAGGGTCTTTTAGCGGCCTCCAAGGCAGGTGGTCTATTGATATAATTGATTTGTTTAGTGTGAATGCTCTTGTCAATGTTCATCGGCTCTGGCCTTGATTATGGTTTAGGTGTAAAAGGACGGGGTTGTTGGTATAGAGGAATCGGTCCAAATTGACGGCCTACATTCGGAAAGAATGGTTTTTGTTGAAACTGTCAAAAATTAGTATTATTTTGTCTGGGGTTTTGGTTGTAAATTTGGGTTACTATGGTTTTGGGTTTGCCTGTGCATTGGTGGGGGTCGTTGTGGCGATTGATGCGTTTGGCGGAAATTTAATTGTTGCCCTTTATTCATAGCATGATTGGACCTGAAAGCTTGAGTTTCTAATTTCAAGCAAAGATGTAGTGCAGTAAGTCTGTGGGTTCTTTTATACCCAAAAGTCGTGACAAGTCTCCACGTAGTCCTCTGACAAAGGTGTCTAGGGCTTTATCTCTATATAACTTGGTCACGAGTTGTTGAAATTCTAAATTTAAGTCCATGCAACCAATTCTATTTAATATTATCGACAGATGTTTATAAACGGCTTGGTGGAAGTTTTCAACAGACTCGTTAGGGCCTTGAACTATTGAAGTCATTTGGTATTCTAGAGTGCTCAAATCTCTTTTATCTGTGTGAGGCATTTGGATATGGCAGTCCAGTTTAAGGGAACATTGTAAGATTCTAAGGCAATATCGGCATTGCCGATAATTTTATTGCGAATTGTGTGCAATATTCCGAAATTTGCAAAATCCTATCTACTCTCTTTCTCCACGACCTAAATTCAGCTGGGTTGCCTGAAAATTCGCGTAGGTTTTTAACAATGTCCGGTACTTTATCTAAGCCATCTAAATTTCATAAATGTTCAACATTAATTCCCTGACTCTCTGTAGTAGTAAAATCAAAAGTGTTGGTTTGAGTCTGACGTAACAAATTTGGCAGCTGTTCGGCCAAAATTTGTCTAACAGTTTCTTGAATTTCAGCATTTGCATTAGTTAAATTAAAAACTGTGTTAAATGATACATGACTTTACTTTATGCCTAATTTAACATCAATAAATTCTTTCTTAACTGCAGGTATAGCCTTTGTTAAACCATCTGCTAACATTTCGCTTGTTGAAATATATTCCAGCTGCAATGACTTATCTCGTAACTTCTCTCCTATAAACTTCGCTTTGATGTCCACGTGCTTAGTTCGAGCAGAAAAGTTATTGTTCCGAACAATGTGAATAGCGCTCTTGTTATCACAGTACATTTTTATTCCTTCTGTACCACCATGAAGTAGTTCCGACTCTAGCCGATGTAACCAAATCGCTTCTTGCATTGCGCTTACTACAGATGTTAACTCCACCTCAGTTGGTGACAATGCTACGGTACGCTGTCTGTGCGATGACCAAGATATAGCTGCACCTTGCATTATAAATACGTGACCAGGAGTTGATCGCCTTTGATCAAGACCTCCTGCCCAGTCAGCATCACAATAACCAGTTAAACTTTGAGCTGATTTCCGAAACACGATGCCTTTGTTGACTGTACCCTTCAAATACCTCATCACTCACTTCAGTGGGAGCCAATGACCTTTGCCGGGGTTTTGTGAAAAACGACTCAGCAAATTGACTGCGAAGCTTATATCAGGCCGGGTATTTTGGGCTGCATACAACAGACTACCCACTGCCTCCATACATGGAACCTTTTCCATCTTTTTTTTTTCTTCCTCAGTTTTTGGACACATTTCTATTGTTAGCTTTTGCGACAAATCTAGTGGCGGAGCTACCGCATTACAATCGTCCATTCCAAACCGTTTTAGTACACTGGAAATATATTCAGACTGATCAAGTTTAATTAACTTTTTTACCTCATCGCGCTGTACTCTCATCCCAAGTACGGATGACGCTAAACCCATGTCCTTCATTTTGAATTTCGAGGACAACTCGTTCTTAATCCGCTGCGTAGCCTTTTTGTCATTAGAGAACACCAGAACGTCGTCTACATAAATTGCTACGTATACCATGCTGTACTCACTCACACAAAAGTAAATACATTGATCGACTTCGCTCCGAATTAGTCCTAGACTAATTAGTATCTCATTCAATTTATCGTTCCAATCTTTGCTTGCTTGTTTTAAACCACGCAACGATTTTAATAGACGACAAACTCTGCCAGAATTGTCATTATAACATTCAGGTTGTTTCATGAACACTTCTTCTTGATGTTCACCATTCAAAAATGCAGTTACCGCATCTAACTGATGCACCGACAAATCTCGTTAAAAATCGTAATGTATTGTATCTGACTACCGGAGAAAATGTTTCCGAATAGTCAACACCTTGTTTCTAAGAGCAACCGTTAACCACGAGCCTTGCTTTACAACGAACCAGCGCACCTTCAGCATTGCGCTTCGTTTTAAAAACCCACTTCGAATTTATTGCTCTTTTACCTTCCGGCATTTTCGTGAGCACCCAAGTTTTGTTTGTCTTATGAGATTCTATCTCCTCTTTCATTGCGCGTTTCCAGTCATCTGCCTCTGGACTATTCAATGCCTCTTCAAGATCTACCGGATCATTATCATCAGACACCACGCTTAACAACAAATTCCTCTTGGCCTTGTTAGCAATTCGCTCTGATGGACGAACTGAATACTTTTCGCCACAGCTACCTCGCTATCATCAGGAGTATCGTATTCACTTTCCGAAGATATACTGACATCACACAATTAGCTCTAATTCAGCTCCCCTGAATTGTTAATGTCATAAGTTCGTTTTCATTAATTATATCAACTATTAGATTTGGCTCTGCGCGCTTGTATTTATTACTTGTATTTTCTAAAAATTTTACATCACGACTCACGATAAACTTGTAGTCAGATTTTCGGTAAAGCCTAAATGCTTTTGACTCTGTGCAATAACCAACAAAAATACACTTCTGATTTTGCATCTAACTTTAAACGTTTTTGTTTTGCTCGGGCGTATATGGAGCTGTCTTTTGGTGAGCAATACCACATTCACGTAAAAATTTTATAAATTGAGAAATACAATATTCAGTGCCATTATCTGTTCTCAGCACTTTTATTTTTCGTCCACGTTGCGTTTCTACTTCGCTTTTAAACTGCTTGAATTTTTCAAATACATCTGATTTAGATACAATAGGTATAGCTAATACCTTTCTAGAAAAATCGTCAACAAACACCAACAAAAATCTTGCACCGCTGAACGATTTTGTGCTAATTAGACCAAGCACGTCCGAATGTGTAACGTCCAAGCAATTTTTAGCACGAGTACCAGCTGATTCAGTTGTTATTCTAGTTTCGATGCCACAGTTAAAAGTTATCAATAGTTGTCATTGCTTTCCCAACTGGAATTTTAGCGCAATCTAATTTGTGCAAACCATTTTCTGATACGCTTTTGCAATTAATCTGTTTTTCGCATCAAGGATTTTACATATATTCCCTTCGAACATCACCTTTTTGTTTTGTTTTGTTATTTGCCGAACCGACAAAAGATTCGCGCAAAGACTGGGAACACATTTCGAATATTTGTTTTGACTTTTTGCCTGTTCACATTTAAAACCAGGCTGACTTCGCCTGCGCTGTTAACAGGAACTCGCTCTCTGTTAGCTAAAATTACTTCATTATGCTCTGCTGCACTCAACTTCGAAAGTAACTTCAGATCGTTTGTCATATGTGACGTTACGGAGTTAACGTTTTCGCCGCTCTGAGAATGCAAACACGAATTCGCTAACAGCGAATTTGAAAACATTGCCGTCCTGTTTTTACCTTCATTCTCATTTACTTTCTTTGATTTCGGAGACTTGCGGCACTCTTTACGCATATGGCCTTCCTGACCACAATTGAAACAACGATACTTTTTCCGATTAGAACTTTTGTCGTTCCTTTTCTGTTGGAAATTCTTCGAATATAAAGCGTTGTCAGTAGGATCTTTGCTACAGTCGAATTTGACATCTTGCACCAAAAAACTTTTAACGCTATCGACAGTTAATTTCGCTTTTGAATTCTCCACAGCCATAACGAGTGCTTGATACTCATTAGGCAACCCAGCAAGCAATAATGATGCCACCAGCTCATCACCTACGTCCAGACCTGCATTTTGCAACTTGATTGACGTCATGACCATCTCGTTCACATAATCCTGTTCGGAATGAAACTGTTCCAGCTCTACCTTGCGAGTTAAACCACTGTCTTCACACGCGGCCAATAACGAATCCCATGCATCCTTTGCAGTCACTGCGTTCGCAATATTCGAAAAATTACTCGGCTCCACCATTAGCATAATCTCCGCCAGTGCCCGTTCATTGCTGCCACGATCTTTTTCCGTTGAATTTTCGGATAAACCGTTCTCCGTTATTTTCCAGCAACTTTTTACGACTAAATACGATTTTGCATTCCGCTTCCAATAATCGAAATTTTCACGTCCGCGAAGTTTTTCAAAAGGAAAACTAAGAGCACCTGCCGCCTTTTTCGTTTAAATAAATTAATTTTAAATAAATTTACTTTTAGCAAAAGGCAAGTAACTTGTTGAGCAATAGGCCCAAAACCTGTTGAACAGAGTTACGTACACGCAGTTTCAATGTAAGATGACGACTGACTTTATTGAATATAATATACATAAGAACAGTATAAAAGGAATAAGAAGTATAGTGATGCCAGATTTACAATATTTCACAACAATTATACTTAGTAATAATTGAGAATATTATAATTTATTTGTAACTAGCTGACCTCGCAGCCGTTGTCCTGCGTGAAATTATGTAGTTTGAAATTTAAAGAAAGTTAAATCTATCATTTCATTTTTTTTTTTTTCAATGTAACGCAGCTTTATAAACAACATTTTTCGGTTTCTGTTCCGGTGTACAGAAAAGATGGTTTTCCAACTCGGGAGCACGCTACGGCCATGTGAAAAACATAGCATTTCCAAAATTATGCCTCACACTATGCGACTATCTTTAGGTCCTGTTGACTGTCATCTCAAATTCAATTTTCACTGGAAACGGAATACGTTTGAACTGAACTGTCCCTTTGTACTCGATAGGTGCGTCACAATCAGTCGGGTTCAATTACACAGTTTTGGCGCATGAAGATTGGGAAACATAATAACTACTTTGAGACACAAATGATGCGGTGGCATACCAAGCTTGTCCAAAGAATTTCGAAATACCACTGGATAATTCACGGCGTCGTATTCATAGTCAAGACGATCGAACGAGTTGTATGAGCGCAAGTCTCCCGGAACTTGACTTTGAATCTTCCAGTTGAAGTCAACAACATCGGTATTTTTTGCAGCTAACATTGTGCGTGCACTTAAGGAATCGTAGTTATGATAATTTAGCCAATGTCCGAACATTTGTGATGAGTTCATCCTTCGTGAATTGATAAAGGGAAGATGGAATTGATATCGAACCACCGGAAGTATCAACCGAAATTGAACCATTTCGAATTTTTAGCGAAGACGATATAAAATGTCTTTGACAATGTCGAGGTTTATATCATTCCAGTGATTAGCGTGTTCCAGCATTTGTAATTGCTGGCTTACTTCTCCAAAACTTGCACATATTCCCATATACCATTCACAGTAAGCACTGACTCAAATAAAGTTGAACCGCGTACATTAATCAATAGCAACCGAAGGTAGAAACAATCGTCGTTTTTCGGGTGGATTGTGTAAATTCGTCCTAATGCATTAGTTGATAAGACACCTGGATGTCAATCTACTGGTTGGCCTTGCTTTCTGCGTAACTATTCGACGATACATTCCATGTAAGTACAATATCAAGGTATTTTCGAATAGAGCAATGTTCTCACAAACACATCACTGACGAAAGTTGAGAAAAAACTCGTCAATGTTAATTTTGTTGCTGGCGATGTTTCCACTGGCTATACTGTATTCTCTGGGATGAAATGCACTCTTTGGCCATTCTCCAAATTAACTGCGAGACGCACAACAGTCGGAAAACGTTCATGAATTGCAAAACTAAATATCCTACAAAGCGCTTTATTGCAGTTCACGTATCGACCGTATCGTTCAAGACCAATAATCGCCATGTTGCTTCATTTGGTGACGTATTTACAAACGTATTTTATCAATTACACCAAACTGCAACACTCAACATTGACATGAATTTTGAATGTCAATTAGACAACAGTGGCGAATATGGTTCGATCCATGTGTTGTCAACTTCGATACTCACGCCTCTAAATTGAATGCCAAATGTTCTGCCATTGTCGTCTGGTGAGCAACGCCGATAGAGTGGATATCCATCATTTATAGTTTGTGTTTCCGAAAGAATAGTACGTGGATACTGTTTCGTGCATTTATTGACAGACATTCAAACTGAAGTGGGGTTGTGGTGTCCACAAGGTTCATTAACCTTATTGGTTTTCATCATTTCGTATAATACTGGATCTTTCAATGCATCAGGAATTGCCGCATTATTGAATGATTTCATCAATTTGATCTGGTGTAACCATCTTCCATCATCCAAATGTGTGCGTGCGGCAAGCCTCTCTTTTGCCACTCAACAGAGTACATCTAGCATCTAACAGCACCATATATGCGTTGCTTCAAAATAACGTCCTTCGAAGCTGTTGCTTGAAAAGTCTTGCTGTGTCATCGTGACGATCGCTTTCTGATTGATCGTGACCCACAATACCGCATGTATGTCATCGCATCCTGGGAGTACTCGTTCATGTGCCTAGGGCTGCTAATGTATGTTGATGCCAAAAAGAACGTCGACCGATATTAGCGCGACCTCTTCATGGCATCGTGACAAATTTCAATCTGTAATTGATCACTGTGTGTGAAAAACACGTATCATTTTCACTGAATAATTTTCAAAAATTTTTGAGCAAACGCCAAATTTGAAAGATTTAAATAATTGAAAAAACAAAATAAAATAATTGAATAAAAAAATTTATATGGAAAAAATTAACTTTTTGGAATTGTTTAATTTTCCGACTTTTCCTCATAAAAGACATACAGGTTTTTAATTTCTAAACCTATCCCGATCCACAACGAACAACCTCTTAAAATTTCATCAATATTGTTTCAGCCGTTCTCTTAGCGTTACTAACGAACAAACATTCATTCGTTTGTATGAGAAAAAGAAAAGGGCTGTTTTTAGGGGTTTTCCGACAATCATTCGAATTTTTTTCTCCGCAGAAACCCTCTCTGAACCTCAACCAACATTTAAAAAAAAGAATTATCAAATTTGGTTCAGTCGTATGAAAGTTATGAGCGTACATACATTTTGGCGATTCATTTTTATTTATATAGATGTAAAAATTATTATGTAATTTGAAATGTACAAATTTAATTGTTTATCTTTTTTGTTTTCTTTTAAATTTTAAAATTATTATTTTTAAGTTTGATCATTAAAAGAATTTATTTATTACTTAGGTTTTGCAAATTTTCTCAGTGTATTTTTTCAAAATATTTTATTTATTTATTTAATAAAATAACTTTCCTTAAATTTGAGTAAATTCTCTTTCACTTAAATTATTTACGTTAATTTAGTTCAATTTGGAGTTTTCTTCATTTATTCATTAACTTACATAAACTTATGGATGTGGCTGCTCCTCCTGGTGGTCCGGATGTCTTCCTTTTCGCTTTCTACTTGGGATCCTGTAACACACACTTCAGTTGGGGATGTTCTGCGGGATGACCTGACAAAACGTGCAGTCCACCATTGGGTTAGCAGTTATTGGTAACCGACCTTTAAGATGTCTCCGTTCCAATAATTAGAACATTCCTAATAATTCATTTGGTTGCCCAACAGTATTGTTTTACACTCTGTTGGTCCCTGCTCGGGCGCCAGTTAATATTTTTAAAATTAAAATAAAACTTTTAAATTAGAGAAGTTGCTTTATTGAATGTTCTATCCACAGTATATACAGTAGATAACCTTTTCGTGGTAGCTTTCTGGGGGGTGAATAGCGGCCATCTTGGATTTTCAGTGGTAGCAACCTGTAGCAACGCAGTGCTGTATAAATTGAGGTAGTAAATACTTAGCAAATTTACTTTATTAAATAAAAAAAAACTATAAATGTTGTTGCTTAATATAACAGAAAATTATTTATTAATGTTATATATTTACCAATAGGTGATTTAAATGCCATAGTGTGCAATATTTCGCCCATAAAAATATCATTTACTGATATTCAGATATTGTTTTTGTAGTGAGTTCTTAATAATCAAATTCAGCCCTGTTTTTAGATTTCTCGGTGGTGAGTTTTCTTCTGAATGTATTTGTTTACATTTGACCGACAGAAAACATAAAAGGTGCAGCTTTCCATATTCGAACATTTAAATTAAATCAAAACAAAGTTTAGTTTGTATAAAGTTACTAAATATTTTATTTAAAGTTTAATAATTGGAGTGAACATAGGTTTTATACAATAGAAAATGTCCGTTGAACCAGATATCGCCAAAGAAGCGGTACTTAAACGAAGTGAAAAAATACACCTAAAACATACCCATTGTGCGGGGCTATGATTGGAATCAAGGAATTGATTACTCAAAATTATTTGAGTCGTATGTTAATACGGGGTTTCAAGCTACTAATCTTCGGTTGGCAACAAGAGAAATCAATCTAATGGTAATGTAACCATTTTATTATGGAAAAGTTTATGTATTTTAAAATATTCTTAGCTTGATTGTAGGCAGCAGCCGTTGAAACCTGAAGAAGCCGATTTGCATGAAACGGATGAATTCATTAGACGAAAACATAGCTGTACAATATTCCTTGGATTTACATCTAATCTAGTGTCGTCGGGATTACGGGAGACATTACGATTCCTCGTTGAACACCAAATAGTGGATTGTGTAGTAACGATAGCGGGTGGCGTTTATTAAATGCCTAGCTCCCACGTACATGTGATCATTCAAATTATCTGGCCGAGATTTAGGAGATCGTAGTATAAATTGTATAGATAATTTGCTTGTACCGAACGATAACTATTGCAAGTTCGAGGATTGGCTCATGCCGCTACTTGATGAAATGGTTGAAGAGCAAAAAACGAAAGGCATGATTTGGTCTCCTTCTCGTATTATACAATGACTTGGGGAAAGGATAAACGACATCAGCTTAATATACTACTAGGCTGCGAAACATAAAATACCTGTATTTAGTCCTGCCCTTACAGATGGTAGCCTAGGTGACATGATGTATTTCCTCTCTTTCCGTCACCCCCCATTAGTGGTAGATATTTTGTCCGATTTGCGACGTCTAAACACTATGGCTGTGAAATCCACCAAATCAGGAATGATTATAATTGGTGGCGGTATTATAAAGCATGACATATGCAATGCGAATTTAATGAGAAATGGATTATTCCGTTTTTATTAACACAGCTTCGGAATTCGATGGCAGTGACAGTGGTGCTCGACCAGATGAGGCTATTTCTTGGGATAAAATGAAGAAAGAAGCTTCACCAGTTAAGGTGTATGCAGAAGCTAGTTTAGTAGTGCCATTGATTGTTGGTGTGACTTTTGTTAAAAGACATTTCAATACAAAAAAAGAAAACGAACCATGATAATAAATAATTGTAAAAAATGCAAATTGTGGACTTTAATTTGTAATAGTAAACGAACTTTTTAATAAAGCTTAGTCAATATGTATTTTTCATAAACTCTTTATTCCAACGAAATTAAACAAATTTTATTAACATTATAAATATTTTTAATAATTTATTTTTTGAATTTTGCTGGCGAAGGCGGCAGAACTGTGGACATTCCTGGAATGTGTTATATTCCTAGGAATTCTTTGGGGTTGAAGCGGCAGCAGTTCTTTATAATTTGAGTTCATATTTTTCAGAATATTCAAGTGCAACAGCCACTTGGATTTTGTGCAAGTGTTAAACATATTTGTATTTACCTTGTATGTATGTGTGTAGTAACATAAATATTTCCGTTGTGATTTATGGAATATTGTTGATCACCACCCCAGAGGTTTGCAATAAGGCGCGTTACCGACTTTTTTGTGTGTTCGGTTCCCCGGTAGGCCTATTTCACAAAAGATTTCGGCATTCTTCTGTAAACACAAACTTATTAAAAACTTTGACATATTTCTAATATATTTATACACCTTACCTTAATTTAGCTTTATTTCAGCAACAACACTTATCCACAATATAAAAAATAAAATCTTATAATTAACACTAATATTTATTGTTAAAATCTTCAATATACATACGTTTGTGTTTAAACTCAATTTCCAATTGATGTTTTCCTATAACGGCTAACGAATTGTCAATTAGTACACATACTTATGTCAAACGACAAGTTACCACCCAGGATTGTATCTTACTGCATGCAAAAATTTAGAAATACTTGAAGCGTGTTTAAAAATTGCCCGAAAAAAAACAACTGATTTAACATCAAACAACAAGTAATATCCTAATAAAATTGAACAAAGATTCAAAATATATCAATATAATCACTTAAATAACGTAAACACTTGCATTATTTAATATATTTTAAAGTGTTGATCATCAAAATTTAAAATTTATATGTAGCTCAAATGCTAACACAACACCCTGATTACCATGAAAGTAGCAAAAAAAGTGTTACACAACACCCTAAGATTTCTTAGAGGTGAGTATAGTATGTATGTAAACAAAGCAAATGTTGTCTACTGTATATACTGAGGTTCTATCAGAACTGATCTTTCTTTTTTTAACAATTCTTAACAATACCCTGATCTAGCTGTGGGTTTTCGGCAGCGACGTTGGTTTTGCTGGCGAAGGCGGCAGAACTGTGGACATTCCTGGAATGTGTTATATTCCTAGGAATTCTTTGGGGTTGAAGCGGCAGCAGTTCTTTATAATTTGAGTTCATATTTTTCAGAATATTCAAGTGCAACAGCCACTTGGATTTTGTGCAAGTGTTAAACATATTTGTATTTACCTTGTATGTATGTGTGTAGTAACATAAATATTTCCGTTGTGATTTATGGAATATTGTTGATGATTGGTAAGTTTTATACAACATTTCAACATGAACAATATTTAATAATAATGATTTTAACTAATTTAGGATGAATTTAACGATTACTTTGAATTTTCTTCAAGAAATAATTGTTGATTAATTGTTTCTTCGCAAAACCAGGATTGCCAAATACGCATTTTATTGAAATATGTATTAAAAATTAGTACTAGATTTCTTTAGAGCTGCATACTAGCGCAAGAAAATGCACCACACGAAATTTTCTTGACCATTTCTAAAGCGTTGTTTTATATGGAGTTTTTACATTTCTTGAGAGCTGCATCCTCAACTTTAATCTGAAAACTTTGACATTCCTTTCATCTACCGATATTCTGCTTAATACCGGTAAGCCATTTGGACATAGATATGTCCATTTACTGTGCGATTCTGTACTGTGATACAGTCTCAAGTCTCTAAATTTGAGATTTTGAGTTAGAGACAATTTTCGAGGTCTCAAGTTGGAGTCAATATTTTGAGACTAACGCTAGAGACTGTTTAGTGAATAGCAACTAGTCAAATTGAGATTTTACCTCAAAATGTCTCAAATAGAGACTAGAGACTGGTTACAGAATCCCACTATTAAAGACATATTAGCATATTCTTTTCCCTCAGTGTACGAAATATTATGATATTTAAAGATAAACAAAACGGAAAAGAAGTCACAGTAATCGTATCTAGGCATACGCAAATTAATGTCTTTTTCCATTCCGATTATATAGATATATAACCTTTGAAATTAATTAATAATTTTATAAAAGATATTATCTTACAAAACTGATATATACATATTCTCTGTTATAAAACCGTATTATATTTTAAATCTTTATTTCAGGATGTGGCATTTATAAATCCAGCAAATGTAGTTTTTGTATACATGCTAATAAGAGAACTGGTAGATGGTGAAGAAACCAAGGAATCGGAGCTGCAGGCATCTGTTCTAACGTGCCTATATTTATCATATTCTTATATGGGCAATGAAATAAGCTACCCACTGAAACCATTCCTAGTCGAAGACTGTAAAGATAAGTTTTGGGAAAGGTAAGTTGTCTTATTATTTGCGGCACAAGAAGAGTGTATTTGTTAATGGTTAAATGAAAACAAAAACCCTGTAAAACGCTTTTTTGAGTATAAACAAAAACAAATGAGGGGCTAAGTTCAGATGCCTTTTGCTTATCCAAGAAACAAAAAATATCTTAAGAACCAACCAGATGTAATCATTAGATTATGTGGATGGAAATAAGAAAAGGTATTGGTTGATTTCATCAATTTCAAACTTCAAACCAGAAGTATAAATTAACATTACCGATATATTCGGTATCAAGATATTAATCTATTCCATCCATTTTTAACGCTAAAAACCTTGTGGTTAAGAAAAATTGTTTACATAATTTCGTCAAAATATTGGGCCTCAATAAAGGTTAAAGTCAAATAGAATAACGAATATAATTATATTTAGTATATGGGAGTAGGGAATATACCATATAAAATAAACCTAAATAACTGAAACTTTCAACACCAGATGCCATTATTGTTAGGATAATATTCCCTTTCAATTTCCTTAAGAGTTAAGCTGAACCCACACCGGGTTAGTCAAAACAGTTTTTGAAACCTTCTTATGGGAGGGTTTTGAAATCTCGATCGGCAACCTTTTTGGTGACGCTCGCTCTAACGTAGTAAGTAAGAGTGAGGGCCTCCGGGAATCGAGCGAGAGTGAGACGGACTACCTTACGTCTCGTCTATCGGGCGAGAGTGAGAGGCCTTGTGTATCGTGCGAGAATGAGACGGAAGACTTTCTGTCTTTCATGTCATTCTCTGCGTTCAGGCGGCGTCGCGATCGCGGAAAACAGCTGTTGTTTTCTAACACAGTGATCATAAGCAACGTATTTTGTTTTTGTGCGTGTCTTCATTACTTAAATCGAGAGTTTTGTGCAAATATGCCGAAGTCGGGTGCAGAAAGGACAAAAACGTGGCGGGAGAAAAAACGGGCGAGTGAAGGAATTGATCAGAATAGAAAACGGAAAAAAAGTAGAACTGAAATTGAACGAGATAGCAGGGAACGGAGGCAACCACGTGCTAACCTCTTACGTGACAGTGTGGACGATAGTGCTGCGTTTATCCAAGCAAACAACATCAGCCACATGGCAGTTCCCATTGCACGAAGAACTTCTACGATATATTTGAACAATAATAAAACGATTTTCGTCAAAAGAAATCATCTGCCATTGGTATCAGCGTGTGCTATTACTATCCACAAGTCTCAAGATGGTACGTTTAATCAAATCGTCTATGGATACGAAAAGACACATTCACAACAACTCCTTTACTTAGCCTTGTCCCGTGTCACAAGTATACAGGGATTGTACATCGTTGCGAAGGATTGAAAGAACAAATTTTATCATGGACAGAAAAAAGCTCAATCAATGGACAAGCTACAATCAGAATTTAGAAGATTATCAACAAATCCATTTATAACTTTGACTGACATTCTCCGAGAGTTCATCAGCAGACCAGGCTTATCAATAACAACCCTCAATTGCCAAAGCTTAGGAGCTCATAGCGGAGATTTGAATGATCCGGTGATTCTACGGTCTAATATATTGATACTTTCAGAGACGTGGAAGGTACACGATCAAGAAATTGATGTTCCCAATTTTAATTGTGTCGTACAGTTCAAAAGACATAATGTGAGAGCAGGGGGTGTCGCAATACTTTGCAATACTGCTCATGGAACGAACATCATGACACCCAATATGGACCTGAACTTGAAACAACTAGAATCGCTTTCAATTGGGTTGTCATCTGTTGGAGAAATATGTGCAGCTGAATGTCGCACAGAAAGCGGACAGCGGATTATGCTTATAGCACTCTATATTTCACTAAATCAGCAGATGGCGAAAATAATAGAGTTTATTCACCTTCACTTGCTGCCGTATACTCCAGTGGGGGCTGCAGAAGTTGGAGTAGAGCTGGACAAAATACCTATGATTCTAGGTGGAGATTTTAATGTTAATTTTGCTTCAGAGGATTCCAAGCCATTAATTCTGTTCTTGCAACAGAAACTGTCATTGGAAATGAACAATACACCAATTGAATCGACTACACGCCATGGTACCACGATCGATGCAGTTTTCTCACGTTACATCGAAAATTTGGAGTCAAGAGTCTTCATTACCTATTTTAGTTACCACAAACCTATCATTTCGTTCATGAAGAGTCTACCAGAGAATGAAGGTGAAGCTGATTGAGATTTAATTCATCATATTCATACTAATATTATTGTATCTTGAAAAAAGTATAACTATTATGATGAAAAAATTAATATTTACTATCAAGAAGTGTTTGACACGTGATTAAAATGATTCCTCTCCCTCTAAACATAGAAAATTAAATCCTTCCCAATCCAATCATTCAGTTTCACTTCTATCGCGTGTCTTCATGACACGCCTATTTTTTTTTTTTTGTCTCATACGATCACTCATAGCTTCACATGTGGCAACCTACACCGAAAACGCATGTTCGAGCTTTGACTTGTTTGAAGAGCTGTTGTCGAACTTCTTAAGTACTATTACCATACAGCCAACGCACACAAAATGCAACAAAACCGTCTTTGTTGCCGATCAATACATGCAGAGCTACGGCGTAACCCACACCGAATAAAACAGACAAGACAAGACAGAAAACCCCGATACCACGAGATACTTACCTGCTAAACTGCGCAAGGTTGTCGATTCATCCATTCAACAGAATGCTTTCTTTGCTCTTCCAGAAAACATTCTCCTTAGTATGATGACTGACGAACGGATAGAAGTCAGAGAAGCAGAGTCTGACACTGTAAATGGAAGGGTTAGATGTAATAAAGTGCCAAAGCTGAATTTCAAAGCTAATAATTATTACGATATCATTAACTGGAAGACCTTGACTGTTCCACCAGTTCTTTGTTCAGTTTCTAACGAATAACTCATAAAAGGGCTGTCGGGAGACACTGAAGAGGTATGAAAATTTAGTGAATTCCCTTCTCACACCGTGGCAGTCGAGAGAACCGTCAAACTGGTGACAGAGGCATCTTCTAAAGTTATTGGTCCCCAATCTCAGGATCGTTTTATACGCTCTACACTGAAATCAAGGCAAAAGTGCCAAAGTTTAGTACAAAATCTGATTTTATCAATAAATTTGACACAGATTTAGACTAAAACAAGCCTGACATATGGTTGGTTGGTTGGGTTGGGCTTGGGAGGAACGCGAAGAGCGGCCACCTCCACGCGGTGGGTTCTGGGTGACCAATACAGGTTAGCTGAGAGCTGCAACAATTTTGACCTTGCGCTGTGGCGCGCCGCCTTTTCGCTCGTATCTCGGGAACGGTTCGTCCTACGGCCATTATTACATACCATTTCGGTAGCAAATGACGTGACAAATAACTTTTGTTTTATACATTTTGCCATGAGATGCGTATTTCAGGCGCTAGGTAGACAATTTCACGATTTTAGCGAATTTCCGAAATTTCAAGGCCGGACTTGGGGTTGAAGATGCAATCCGATCTCTAAACAAAAAGTTGCATTGGAACCAAGAAGTACTAAGGCAACTTTTTCGCACTATTAGAAATCCCGAATCGAAAAAAGTCCGGAATCGACCCACCCTAACCTGCATCCTTGTGAAATTTCGAAATTTTCTCGGTTGCATTCTCAGTTCAGACATCAAATGTGTAATAATATTTTCTGAATCGCGCTTCTGGTTGTACGGATGCACCCATCATTATCTTTTATTTCTTTCATTTCGTTCACAAAACTCAATTATTGAAAATATTCGTTTCCTTCTTTTTTCGTTTTATTTCAATGCACACCAGACGTGACAAAAAGACAAAATGTCGCATTGTGCTTTGCTTTTTCTTACATTTCTTCTTTTTTTCATTTTCAACATAAATTTGGTCCTCCTCATAATCAGTTTAAACTGTTCAAGAGCTCAAACAATGTGTTATATGTATACGGACCTACCTTCCCGATGACGCCATTTCGAGAATGATTATTTCATGATATCAATTGGCAATTTTCTTGTGGCCAATATCAACGCCAATGTACTTGAACATTGCCCGTCGAGTTGCCCCGTTAAATACCTAACAATGTATCGTTAAAAAAATGTAGTCTTGATATTTTACAGATTATGATTCCTTTCATCATACATAATACATACATGTATAAAAAACTTTAAATTTCAGTTGCCAAATGTATCCAAGTTGTAACCAAAATTCACATTTGGTTTGAATATGACTAATTTCTGTTTAATATGGTATTTCTTTCTCTTATAACGCATGAAAAGTGATGCTACGTTATTTTGCTAATTAAGCTAATAAAGCTGACTTCAAATAATATGAATAAACATTTGTAAAATATTCACATTCTTAAGATTTTTCATTATAACTTACAGAAAAAACGACTTGCTGCAAGAAAAATAATATTCATAGTAAACGATTTAAGAACTTTCCTATCATAAGCGCAAGTGCAAGTGCGATAAGGCATGATAATACATATTAGGGGTATTCACTTGCTCTTGCAAAACCTTTGCACGGTGCACGCGTTGGAGATTTTTCCACCTAATGCAACGGCGTAACAACAAACACGCGTATAAAATTATTTGCAATGGCACGTAAAAATATAATTGCAACCCTGATTTAGCTGTCATTTTACATAAAGACATATTTCGCGGTTAAATTGTTGAGGAAGGTAAATTTTAAATAGATTTTATAATTTCTATTTAAATTATAAAGATTTGTTACAGTTTTCTTTGTTAAAAATGAATGCAGAAGGTGCGCCAATTCACAATAGGCATGCACAATAGTCATTTATATACAATAAATTGACCGAATCAGCCATTCATATATCACAAGATTCTGCAATGGATGCTCTCGTGCCCTTGTATATTTCGGTATAGGATTTTTGCAATCTGCAATCTTGCAATAGCAAGAGAATCCCCCTATTGATATTTCTATTTGAATCAGCGTCTCCCGCTACAGATAATGAAACAACAATTAAGCAAATACATTTTTAACACATACTATATTGCGAGTGGGAAGCACATATTATAATAATATTGAAAGCGAAATTTTTCTTCAATTGTCCCAAATTTTCTCGTTCATTGGACGCATATCACATTACAGCTCGCTTTGTTTATGTATACAAGTATGTACGTATATTATATGTATACATTTCTTAGACCATAAGGAGTAATGCATTCCTCAACATTGCATGCATCAATGTATTTCTCAATGTCTGGTTGGCAGCCTTCTGTCAGTTAAGTTCTGGTTAATTTAACAAAGACTCCTTATTTCGGTAATGAACTCTTTTGACCTTAGAACCGTGACAGAGCTATACTACTTAATCTCATGACTTGGGCACTCAGTGTCCAGGCATGTATTTTGTATGGAAATTTACACTTTTAAGACGTTATTTTTATATTGTTAGAAACAAAAGTATTTTTATTGAAAAATATGAAAATCAAATAAAGTTTTAATTTCGAATTGCTCAAATTGGTGAAATTCGTTGCTGTCGTTTTATGCATTTTGATTGGGTGTAGACGTTGTTGGACTATTGTCCGCATCTTCATTATCGTCTGAGTCCGCATCAGCTTCGACATTGTATTTTGTAAAATAGCACTTTTCACACGACATTATATAGTGTTTTGAGCATGTCGAAATAAGGTAATGGTCACAAACTACTGTTGTTTTACTATCGATCTTAGCTATTTTGAAGGTTTTAAACCGTTGATTCCAATTGTTGATCTGTGGCAAGAAAAGAAAATGGTGAAAAATATTTGAAAATGAACTAATTTTAAAACAAAAGGAATTATTAAAGTCTACCTGTATTGCTGGACGCGAGCTCGCAACTGTCAGAAACCGTTTGAAATTTTTCAAGTCCATTACAATTTTAGCATCGTTTTTGTAATTGAATCTGCGCTAGCTCTAGAGAGAGTTATTTCAAAAATATTTTGCGCTTTTCGGATTTATTGGTGTTCCACATAGGGTGACTGAGATCGAACAGCTTGAGTGCTGCAAGTCCAACAATATCCAGCATATTATAAAATAATGCCATGGGCTAGTGTTTGTTTTTATTTCCGGAGATAATCCATGTCAAAAGTATCAATACCACCTTTATGCCTATTATAATCATGATTGACTGGTAGTTTTTTGTTATAGAATTTACATCTTCGTGGGCATGAGCAGTTGAAAACACTATCACGGTTTTCTTAGATTGTGTTGTTAGCTTCTTCAGAGGATGTAAATAGTTATGGCAGTTGTGTTTTGCCAACATCTTGTTTTTTTTTTGGAACTATTTGATGTATATTTGCTTATATTACGCAGGTCAACACAAAATTTGACTATAACTTTAAAGCAGTAAATTTCCATTTTTTGGTCGTAATTAGACGAAAAAATATATGCCATGAAAAAGTTTGCTTTTTTATTTAGGAAACCGCTTTAACGATTTTTTTAAAAATATGTGGTTTTAAATTTTAATTGAAAATGAAATCACTTAAAGAAACATTTTTATTACTTTTATTAAGTTTTACTATCAAAATAACTTAAAAAAAAGTAAAAAATAATTTAAAAGTGCACACTTTTACTTTTTCTTTTATGTTCATAGGTACTATCTCTTATAAACCCCAAATATAGTTTCCCATCATGTTTTCATTGTATTGGCCTTGATAACGTTATTCGAAGCTCATAATATCCTGGTGAAAACGTTCTTCTTGCTCTTCTGAATACGCTCCTATGTTGTTTTGAATTTATCTAATTAAGCATGCAGCATATGTACTTCTAATGACATTCTGCAGCCCATGGCCTAAAATTTTTTTATCATATTTTCAACTAGGTTTTCGTACTTTTCGGCTTATAATCCAGAAACGACTGCTTTGAAACTGTTCCAACTCGCTTTTTGAATACGATCCAGCAACGTTGGAAATTTTTGATCGGCCAAAAACTGTCTGATTTTAACCTTTGCTTCGGATAACTTCGAGAAAATTTTTTTTAAGTATTCAAAAGCTTCTGAGGTTTGATCCAGTTTTTTAAAAAATTGTTTCATCAACCCTAACTTAATGTGCAGAGGCGGCATTAACACTTTTTCTGCTTCAACAATTGGCTAAAATTATACGTTTTTCTTTTTCGATACGAAGTTCTGTTCTTTCAGGTCAGGACCGTTGGCTATAATACTTAGCATCCGCTCTACTATCCCATAAGCACAAATAACATGGATACTTTGTATATCCGCTTTGAAGTCCCATAAAAAATCCCACCATTTTAAAATCTCCAATTAGCTGCTAGTTGTACTCGCAAGCAAATTCCACAAATTTTAATTTCTAATCTAATCATTGAAATCTTATGTAGTGACGAAGTAATGTTTTGGTTGTTCTGGTATCGGTAAAACCTCCTTATCTGAATTACTTTTATGATAACTAAGAGGTGAGCTACTTTTTTTCCATAATTTTTTCGGTGGCTCAGGTACAAGTCGTGTCAAATCATGTAAAACTGGAGCAGAAGATTAAAGGTCAGGATATTCGATAGATTTTGCATTTTTACCTCTACGCCTTTTACTCGGATTCACAATACAAAAGTAGCAGTTTTGGTTTTCGCCTCATTCTTGGCATTGTGCAATTTGCAATTTTCATAAACCTTTTCTCACCTCGATACCAACCTAACATATAGAAATAGAAATAAATATGTCTATTATATTTAATTCACCGTTTAATGAAATTTCTTTAGCTTCTAAACATCTTTTACAATAACTACAAGCAACATGTGGAGCCCGTGTCTTGTCTTGATTTCGAACAGGGCAGTCAAATATGTTTCACAGAAAACGTGAGATGCATTTAGTTCATATTTTACATCTCGAACTTTAATAAAATGCATCAGCATCATATTTATACTTTCGCGACGACATTTTAAGTTATTCCTGACGTGTACAAAACATCTGAAAAAAGAGTATTATTACAATAACTTTTACA
The DNA here is from genome assembly GCF_023373825.1 of Bactrocera dorsalis. NCBI lineage: Eukaryota > Metazoa > Arthropoda > Insecta > Diptera > Tephritidae > Bactrocera > Bactrocera dorsalis. Next base: position 66,028,274 of record NC_064303.1, read on the forward strand.
AAAGCAAACTTTATACGCAAAAGGTATTTTCTTTTCGTTTTTGTTCATAATTAATCAGAAAATCAGAAAATCATAAAATAAACTTTAGGACAAAGAACGAAAGTTTTTTCTAGAGTCGTGTTATTCTTTTAGCTTTCCTATTCATCTCAATGGCCTTTAACAGAGGCCGCTGTGATAACGCGTATGTACATATGTATGTATCGCTTTTAGATCCAAAGCTTTCCGTGCATAGTGATGTTGTTTGTCTATGCATTTCCAATGCCAGTTCCAATCGCCGTTTTTCACTTTGGGATCACTAATGGACTGAGCATTATTATCGCCGAAGTCAGATTGGTCACGGAGTATCTATTCGTGGTCGCCACCAAATTTAGGTTACCTTCCACCATCATCATCATCGCTACCATTAGCATTCAAATAATTTTAAATGTTCTCTTCATCTTCTACCGTCAATTTACAAAGTAAGTTGGCCAAATAAATCGCCAAATCTTCACTCATTTCAAAAAATGATATTCGTCACAACTAAAAATTAACTGTTCACTTGAAAATTTTACGCTTTGAAATTATGCTTCTTAATACAAAGTGTATGAAGAAATATTATGGGCACTGAGTGGCTTACTTTCTCATTATAAGAGCTACATATGTATGTATGTATATGCCTAAAATTTTGTCAACTTATAACTAAAGTTATAGTTTATCACTATGCTTCGTGCAGGTTTTCGTATTGCGTATAGAAATATAGAAAGCTGTAAAAGGCTAGCCAGTGAAAAACGCTACTCCCTTCCTTCCTTATCGGCAAAATGTTCATTTGAACAATGTTGCCATTGCCCAATACGCATATATAGTTTTGAGCACATGTTTGTTTTCAATTACAATTTTTTACAATATAAAATATCAAAACTGAAAACAAACTATTAAAAATAGTTTATATATTTATAAATAATAGCATTCGACACTGATTTTGAGTTATTTTAAGAAAATTTCAAACATATTGAACAGATTGAATTATAAAAGTTGATAATTACTGCAGTATATCGATATTGGCAACCCTGCGTTGTGAGAGAGCAATCAGCTGCGACGTTTGCGACGGCAAAAATCCAAATGTCGCGGATTCTCACGTCATCCCACGTCAAAGAGAGAAGGGAGTAGCGTTTTTCACTGTGCAGTTACATTGCGCGCCCATAAGATAGGTCGTGCCAGCTGACACGACCCACGATTTTGCGTTTTTCACTAGCTAGTCTATAATGCGACATGCGATAAATGCACGCAATATTTTTATATGATTGATAAAAGTTGTTATTTAGTTGAAATAATTGCTTTAACATTTTAATTTCATTTATTTCAGATGCCTTATCATTGTCAATCGCTTGAGTAGTAAAATGTTGAAAATCAATGCTGAACCAGGATTTTTCACGGAGGTATTCACGGAATTGAAATCATGTGGGCAAATTTTATCCAACGCAAATGGAACCTTTACTTGTACCAATGCTTGATGTACAGAAGAACTAAATGTATGTAGGCTCTCATTTACACCTTACATTCGGGCCAAGCGATAAACGCTTAATACATTTAATAACAATTATATGTTAAATTGAAGAGAAACGTCAACCTATCTTAGACATTACCAGCGTTAAATGCTGCAAATAAAAAGTTTTAGAAAAGTTAAAAGCTGTTTTTAGATTATAAAAAAATAGAAGGTAGGTAAGTTATTTTTCTTATTTATGTTATTTTTGACTGATTACTATATAGGAATTCATTATAGAAAATCATCAAAATGCATACATAAAAGAATTAAGAAAAACATCATTATATAATTGTTGTTGGATTGCATACTAAAATAAGTTTACGCAAATACAACTCTGAACGCTATATTTTCGGATCGTTATAAAGGTTGGTACGCAGCTCTCAAGTAATTGCTCAAGAAAAAAAATACATTATTTCTCAAGTAATTTTGACATCTGGTTACGCATTGTGAATGATCCACATTAGAGAGAGAATAAACAAAGTAAACAAACTTTGTGCGTATGTATGTATGTATGTGTGTGGTAACACAAATATTTTCATTGAGATTTAAGGAATGTTGTTGATGATTGGTTGGTTTTATACAACATTTCAAAATGGAATATACTTTATAATAATGATTTCAACTAATTTAGGATGAATTTGACGATTACTTCGAATTTCCTTCACGAAACAATTGTTGATTTGATGTTTCTTCGCAAAACCAGGTTTGCCATATTCACATTTTATTGAAAAAAAGTATTAAAAATTAGTACTAGCTTTCTTGAGAGCTGCGTACTAGCACAAGTAACTTTATCGCAGGAACGTTTCTGGATCGTTTCTTAAACGTTTTTTTATATGAAGTTTTTACGTTTTTTGAGGGCTGCGTACTAAGCTTAACTTAGAACTTTGTGAGACTATGTGAAACCCTTAAATATTATAGTAACGATTTAAAAAAGTTTCTTAGTTTCTAGTTTTCTGTCAGCACCTTACATTATTAAATCACGGAAGAATATTTGCTTTTGACATGGAGTTTTAACATAAAAGTACATATAACGTTGCTTTCTTTCAGCTTTATTTTCCCCATATTGCACTCTAATACTATGTTCAGACCGACACTTAATCACACGATTTCGGCCGTTGAATGGATTATCCCACTAATCTTAAAAATTTATTAAGATTTCGCCATACAAAAATCACTTCATTGAAGTGATTTGAAACTGATCCACACTAAATCTGTCCGTGCGACTCTGATTTTGCGCAATCTACTTGTCAGCACTGGAAAATACTAGTCAGCACTGGAAAACTGTTACATTATCACAGCTGATTTAGACACTACAAAGGGAAAAAAATGTAAACAAACAAATTTATTTTATAGCAATGAATCTAATTTCACCTGAAAATCGACTTAACAAATGAAAAAATGCATTCACTATTTCTATTATATGGAAAACATTTGAAAAAAGACGGCTTTTATTTCAAACTACTATATGACAATCTTTTCTTTTGATAATTATTAAGCGATGTGACTTCATGAATGACAATAACAGCTGTTTTTTGATCTTTCTAACGGCAGTGAGAACACTGTTGGGTTATGAAATGATTAAATGTAATCTAATCTTTTAAATTTTCGGTCTGAACATGGTATAAGGAGTGCTTGTATTACATGTGTTGATTTAGTTCCTATGTCCAAATCTACACTTATGAAAGAGGATTTAACGAAGAAATGCAATAATTGTTCGAACACTGTTCAAACGCAATTGTCCCAAAAAGAATCTAGTGGTGGTGTTGATTTAATTAACATGATTTTACATTTTATCCAAAGTATGATGCAATTTATGTCTAAAATGCGAAATGCGATTCAAGATTTAATCGAAGCATAAAACCAAAAGTGATTTAAGCAAAAATTGAGCTAAGTGAATATTTGTATATGGCATGCTAACGCTGTTAACTAAGATTATTAAATGAAAGAGTATAGATATGAATTTAATATCGAAAACAAATCTGACAAATAAGAATAATTTTCATAAAACTGGTTTTAAAGTCTATGTTACAAATCATCCACTTTGAAAGGCGCAAAGCAATGTAGGTTAGAAATCGAAAAAAACACCCTGCTTTAGGGCCGTTTTCTTAATGTAAGATTGGCAACCCTCTGTCAATTAAGTTCTGGTTAAAGGTTGGTACGCAGCTCTCAAGTAATTGCTCAAGAAAAAAAATACATTATTTCTCAAGTAATTTTGACAGCTGGTTACGCATTGTGAATGCTCCACATTAGAAGAGCAAGAGAGAATAAACAAAGTAAACAAACTTTGTGCGTATTATGTATGTATGTATGTGTATGGTAACATAAATATTTTCATTGAGATTTAAGGAATGTTGTTGATGATTGGTAGGTTTTATACAACATTTCAAAATGGAATATACTTCTTAATCGTTTTTTTATATGAAGTTTTTACGTTTCTTGAGAGCTGCGTACTAAGCTTAATCTAATACAATATATTATTAATTGTATATGTTTAAAAATCTGCATAGTTTTAAACCTGGCCGATGTATGTAGATAAAAGAGACTTTTTTGGCACCCTCGGAAATACATTTCTAGTAGGTGGTGATTACAGTGCAAAACTCACGTCTTATCAATCCGAAAGGAAGACCTGTATTAAACTATTATATGTAAATAGGCGCAATAACCTAATAACTAATCTAATCGTAAGCCGATTTTTTGTCAAAATACCAAATTTGTTTGATTTGACTGCAATCATATATGTATAATTCAATTGATGGGTGATTAGTCACTCCTGTTCGGTGTTTAGTTCACCTAATTTCTTCGAATACAACTGGTAAACAAATGGTTATGTACCATTCAGAGTTTATTGCTCTGCGTTGTTCTAGTGGTGAAATTGCGAAATTTTCAGTTTTTCCAAAAATACAGGTAACTATTTGTTTGGAAGTACTTCGTAGTCGAATAGCTTTTATTAGACTCAGCTCATTTTGAAACACCTGGCTAAATGAGTTAAGCTTCCCGTCCTCATACACCACTACACAACACAACACACCACTCACAAAGCAACACTGGCCCACTCACCACACTTGGAGACAACACTCATCGACTGGAAGCAGTAGTCTACACCCACACACATACCAGAACACGCCGTACATCAACTCACCATAACTCTCCACAGCCCAACGAGCAAAAACCCTTGTCAAGGAAGAAGCCGCCCCTTTCGACCGCGATTTTCGAGCAATAAACATCGGCGCACGTTTCTATATATTTTTGGTATTTTCGGCACGCAGCTCCACGTTTCTATATTTTTGGTACTTTCGGCATGCAGCTCCACGTTTATATATATATATTTTTCGTCATCTTCGGCGCGCAGCTAAACCACTGTTCCCACATTGGGAGATCCTCTACGCGCAGCAGCTGAACCAACGCATTATCATCACATCATTTTATAAAAACATATACACTTCCACTGGTTCCCGACCAGGGAGTCCACTAATTCAATACATTGTATCATCTATACATAATCCATTTTTATATACATTTTCACGCCTTCACTGGTATCCGACCAGGAGATTATTATTATAACTGATGAAATGCATTCCTGTGTACAACGTACATATCCATGCAACCCTATTTCTTGTCTTTATAACTTTGTATGTATACTACTTCTTAATATTGTAATTGTAACTTCACTTGCTTTTGAACTACCTTTAAATAAACATATACTTTGTAAGCGTTAAGTTGTGTATACCATTCTTTGTTACTTGGAAAAGGCAACGGCAAGTAAAAGCATAATTTACAACAGGTTATGGGCCCAGGTGCAAATTCCTGCAGTCCAAGTAAATAAAAGAAATAGAAGATGAGTTCGTCGCTTTTCAATATTGAAAAATTGGACGAGTCAAACTACGACTCATGGAGTATCCAACTAAAGAGTGTGCTGGTTCACCAGGAGCTGTGGTCGGTGGCATCAGGAGAAACACCTTGTCCAGAAGCAGATGCAGACGGTAAGAATGTACTAATGTGGAAAGCCAAAGACGAAAAGGCAACGGCAACTATAATATTGAGTATAACGACGATGCAGATAGCTCACGTGAAGAATAGCAAGACATCGAACGAGGCATGGAATACTCTTCGTGAGATCCATAGGCCAAAAGGGCCGGTACGCAAGGTAACATTATTTAAGCGCCTTCTTGCTATGCGTATGAGCGATGACGAATGCGTTCAGCAGTATGTATGCAAATTTACTTCTTTGGCAGAAAAGCTTGAAGAAATTGGAGTAGGTCTCCAAGAAGAGTTTTTCGTTATAATGCTACTAGCAAGCTTGCCAAAATCATTTGAAAATTTGGTCGTCGCTTTGGAGTCTCGCGATGAGCTACCTAAGCTAAATTCAATAAAAATTAAGCTAATAGAAGAAGGTGAACGTCGTAAGTCATGTGTAACGAAAAACACCGAAGGTAGCGTGCAAGCGTTCATGGTTCGCGAAAGTTCTATCAAAAAGAATAGTTCTACGAATTTGAAACTAAACGAAGTAAGCAGCGCATCGAACAACAACAACAAGAACAAACGACATAATATGAAATGCTACAGTTGTGGCAAAAAGGGTCACTTCGCTGCTCAGTGCAGAGAGAAGCAAAACGTGCAAAAACAACAAAACAGCGACAACAATAGAAGCAACGGATTGTTTGCGGCGATCAGCAAAAACCTGCTGCATACTGAGGCTTGGTGTGTCGACAGCGGCGCATCCTCTCATTTGTGTTGCGACCGCGATAAGTTCAGCGAATTCGAGTTGTATGAAGAAGAGATCATACTTGCTGGCGACAACAAAATGTTAGCGGCTGGCAGAGGAATTGTTCGGTTGCAAACGAACATGTTTGACGTCACACTTGTTAAAGTATTGTTCGTACCTGGACTACAATGTAATTTTATATCAGTCTCCAAAGCAGTAAACAGCGGCTACAAAGTTGAATTTACAAGAAATGAGGCAATGATAAAAAATAAGCGCGGAGATGTCATTTTGAGTGCTAACAAGGTATGCGATCTGTTTATATTCGAGCCCAATAAAAATCAATTGTTTTTTGCATGCAAACCCAACCATGAGGCAATGAAGTGGCATTCTAGATACGGTCATCTAAATTTTGCTAGCCTGCGTAAATTGAGCAACAACAACATGGTTCGAGGAATGAAAGTAAATATCCCAGCAGACATTCAATGTGTTTTATGTATGTCTAATAAGTGTAGCCAGCGGCCATACAATAAATCTGATAGCCGAGCAGAAGAGATTTTGGGGTTGATACACACTGATGTGTGTGGGCCTATGAGGCATGAATCAATTGGCGGTGCGAAATATGTATTAACTTTCACAGATGATAAGACGCGATTTGTATTTGTTTATTTTTTAAGACGCAAAGACGAAGTATTAGAAAAATTTAAAGATTTTAAACAAATGATTGAGTGCCAAACAGAGAAGAGAATTAAAATGCTTCGTAGCGACAACGGCACGGAATTTGTGCATAATGCGTTTAATAAATTTCTTAAAGAGCATGGTATTGTGCGACAATTAACAGTGCCCTACACACCACAACAAAACGGCGTAGCAGAGAGGCTAAATCGTACACTAATCGAGATGGCAAGGTGTATGGTAGTAAGTTCTGGTGTGAATGAATCGTTGTGGGTGGAGGCTGTTAATACGGCAGTATATTTAAGAAATCGTGCATCAACAAAAGCATTAAATGCTATGACACAATATGAAGCATGTTATGGCTATAAGCCGGTGGTAGGACATTTGCGAACATTTGGGTCACTCGCGATAGCTTTGGATAAAAAGCAAAAAGACAAATTCAAACCAAGAGGCAAGGAGTATGTCATGGTCGGTTACTCCGACACATCGAAAGCATACAGACTGTATGATAAACAAACGGGACGATTGATAGTGAGTAGAGATGTCTACTTTGTAGAGTCAATATCGGCGAAACAGCATGACGGATTGAATATGAAAGTTGCAGAAGGTGTGCAAGTGCATCCAATTGAATTTGATATAGGTAATGAATTCCAGCAGCAAGGCACACATTTAGATACAAACGCGATCGAAAACGTAGAAGAGGTGGTAGATACAGCAGCAAATAGTGACAATGACTTTGAGTCCGCTGAAGAAGAGCAATTAGACGATATTCCTTTAAAAAGGGGTCCTGGCAGGCCACGATTGGTTCGTAGTGGGGGACCAGGCAGACCCACAAAACAATATACGTATTTAAATTTAATAGACGCTGATGATGTAAAGGTTCCTGAGTCTGTAGAACAGGTATTGTCAAGTGAATATGCTACTAAATGGTACGACGCTATGCAAAATGAGTATAATTCTCTTATGAAAAATGAAACATGGCAGCTTGCAGAAATCCCCAAAGGGCAAAAAGCCGTACGATGTAAATGGGTGTATGCCCTTAAAAGAGATAAAGAGGGTAAGGTGGATCGCTTTAAAGCTAGGTTAGTCGCAAAAGGGTATTCACAGGTTTATGGCGTTAACTATGATGAAACCTTTTCACCCGTTGTAAGGTATAGCACTATCCAAATGATATTTGCGCTCGCAGCGGAGTACGGGTTACATCTTCATCAGATGGATGTATCCACCGCATATTTAAATAGCGAGTTGAGCGAAGATATATACATGCGTCAGCCAGAAATGTTTATTGACAAACGATTTCCTAACCATTGTTTGAAGCTGAACAAAGCCTTGTATGGACTTAAGCAGTCCGGGCGCCAGTGGAACTTAAGGTTAGATGAAATTTTAAAGAAGATTGGTTTTCAACCATGTATAAGCGAACCTTGTGTGTACATAAACAAACAAAATGGGCAAATTAATATTATTGCGGTATACGTTGATGATTTGCTCATAGCCAGCTCTGACTTGAAACACATGCACGATATTAAAGCCAGTATTGCAAGAGAAGTAGAAGTGGTCGACAAAGGACCGGTGCAGCATTTTTTAAGCATGGAGGTGAATCGTGATGGTAAAACAGGCTCTATATCTATTGGACAAAAGGCATATATTAGAAAGCTATTAAACGATTTTGGCATGAATGACACTCGACCGATTGCTGTTCCATTGGATGCAGGACATCAAATTAATTGCAATAACACAACATGTAAGAAAGTCGATCAGGTACAGTACCTATCCTTGATAGGATCACTGATGTATTTAGCTGTGTGCACACGACCAGATATTTTGCACTCAGCATGCAAATTAGCGCAGAGAAATAATGATCCGCATACAGAGCATCTAGCAGCAGCTAAGAGAATTCTACGTTACTTGAATACGACGCAAGACAAGAAGTTAAAGTATCAGCAAACTGGTAAAGATATGGAAGGTTTTGTTGATGCTGATTGGGGCGGAGATAGTACCGACCGCAAATCTTATACCGGCTATGCGTTTGTACTTGCTGGATGCGTTTTTTCTTATGAATCGAAAAAAACAATCGACGGTAGCACTCAGCAGCACTGAAGCCGAATACATGGCACTTACATCTGCAGTTAAAGAAGCAGTGTATTTACGAAAACTCTTGGGAGAAATGAACATCGAGTGCCCTAAGGCGATAGTAGTAAATGGAGATAACATCAGTGCTATGAATCTTGTGAAGAACCCGGTGTATCATACAAGAAGTAAGCACATCGACATAAAATACCACTACATACGGGATATCTATCAAGGAGGCGACATTGAGTTCAAATATTGTTGCAGCAGTGACATGGTTGCTGACATCTTGACAAAGAATTTGCCGAAACCTAGCCACGAGAAATTAACAAAGATGTTAGGTTTAAATTAAATAAATGAATGTTTTTATTTTTAATAAACATGTATATGAACGTTGAGGAGGCGTGATGAAATGCATTCCTGTGTACAACGTACATATCCATGCAACCCTATTTCTTGTCTTTATAACTTTGTATGTATACTACTTCTTAATATTGTAATTGTAACTTCACCTGCTTTTGAACTACCTTTAAATAAACATATACTTTGTAAGCGTTAAGTTGTGTATACCATTCTTTGTTACTTGGAAAAGGCAACGGCAAGTAAAAGCATAATTTACAACAATAACCTTTCTGTTTCTTTAATAAAATTGCTAACTTGAAGTGAACAACAAAATACTTATAGATATTGCGTCCTAAAAGCAGTGGGTATTAAAACCAAGTGGTAAGTTTAACTATGGTCCTTCGAGCCGGATATATATGTACATAGAAAAAGAAAAAAAAAAGAAACAAGAAAAGGTCAAGAAAACTAAAGCGAAAATTACATATTTACATATATGCACTAATTTAATATACACATATACGCTTTATTATACTTAAAATTTTATCATACGTATATATGGGCCATTCCATCAATTGGCGACATGGTTTTGTACCCGTGGTTCTCCGATTTTGACGAAACTTTAGAATATCATAATATAGACTAAAATAAGAATATCTGTAAACTTTTTAGTGGCCAAACTTGCTTCATTGTTTTTTGGCGCGCACTTCAAATTGAAATCAAACAAAAAAATTACTTTTTCTTTTATTTTTTAACGACCTCAAAATTGAGTGAAAAAAATTTTGAAGTTATCCATTTTTAAGTAAAAAAATCTCAGCTTTCTGATAAAAATATTTTCAAAATCCAAAAAATTTTCAAAATCCAAAAAAACCATGTTTTTTCCAAAAATCCCGCTTTTTGTGCTCTTCCCCCACTTTTTTTTCAAAACTGACATTATTTTTCGATTCCTCGTTAAATTTTACATAAGAATCAGTGTTCAAAAATATGGGACTCTGATCCCATGAACAGCAAAAAAAATTCAAAGTTGACGCTCAAAATCCAAAAAAAGAACATTATTTTCCAAAAAATCCAGTTTTTTGTGCTTTTCCACCAACTTTTTTTCAAAATTGACTTTTCCATTCGATTCCTCGTTAAATTTTACATAAGAATCAGTGTTCAAAAATATGGGACTCTGATCCCACCAACAGCAAAAAAAATTTAAAGTTGTCGCTATTTTAGAGGCATATACTGCTTCAGAGAGGAACGACCTTTGAATTTGGTCATTGATTCGTCGATGCTTTGATAAAGGCTGTCACCACGAGCTGATTGGAACCGACCTTTCAAACATTAAACGATGTCATCTACGTAGTATGTTTTGCTAGCACCAACAGGTTTTTCTGTAGATGAGAAATACATTTTCGAAGAAAGAGTTAAGAAACGATCGCGAGCAATTGCCGATTTAATAGCTTGGTTTTCCATAGCCTTATGTTTGGACATATACGACATTATACTAAATGTACAACCGATAACCACTTGCATTTCACCTATATCGGTAAGCTTCAAATTAGCATTTTCTGGAGACTTACGCATTCGTTGGAGTGCACTGTGTTATGTAAATAAGCAAGCTTTTCGGAAATATTTTATTGAATATTTCTATTACCGAGTCAGATCGGCTGAAATGTGCAGCAAACCAACTGGTTTGTTGTTTCTTTTTGGTGTTAAAAATACAGCTGCATTATTTATTAAATCAGTAATTTATCTTATATTTTCATCAATGTCTCTTCCTGTATTTATTTTGCAATCAATATTGATGTGGGTGCTGATATACTTTCTATATTTTAACCAGTTATGTGATGTTAGAGAAACTTTTGGCTCAAATATCATGGGCTGTTCGTATGACCTTATTAGTACAGGAGAATGATCAGATGATTAGTCTGTATATGTATCAGCTGTCTTAAGCGATCTATCTATATTTTTGACTACAGAAAAATCTATTAAGTCAGGTATTTTTCTTCTATCACTGGGCCCCAATACGTGTGTTTTGCGTCGTAATCTCCACCTGCTAGAAATATTTGACCTAGTATTCCAAAAAAGTCTTTAAATTCGATTTCTGTAATTTTAAACCATATATAGCAGTAAGGTTTAAGTCATAACCCCGATTTTTGAGTGAAATTGTTGTAGCTTGTAACTGTGGAGTAGCATGCGATTCTAAGGCATAGTGCTTTAAACGATTTTTAATCAACACTGCCGTGCCACCATGCGCACAGACTCTAAATCCCGGAATATTGAAATTATTTTTATTTGTTAAATGAGTTTCTGATATAAGCATTACATCAATATTCTTTTCAGACAGAAATCTGATAATCTTTAATTTATGTTGGTTAACACCGTTAGCATTCCATATACAGATATTTAGTAAGCTCATTTTTTACTTAATAAATTTTGCAGCATTTGATTTTGTGATTCTATTAAATCTTGGATCATGTTTTTTCATGCTAGACATAAATTGTGTCATACACTGTGTAAGATTTATAATCATAGTTTCAATACCTCCATTTGGAGGATTTTGCGGTAGTTTCATTTGCACAGTGTTGCCTTTCACCACATTTGCATAACTTCCTTGCATATTACGTATTATTGTTAGAAGTAATAGTATTTGAACTTTTTTGGTTTTTGGTTTGGTTACGACGTACTTGAATGCCCTGTGACAACTTCGATTTCAAATCTTTATATACAGGACAACCCCTGTAGTTAGCAGTGTGATTTCCTCCACAATTGCTGCATTTTTTATTTAATTCTTCTTTCTTAAGGGTGCGTTTCGAAGTGGGATGTAAATCACCACATACCACACAAAAACAGAGTGCAATCTGATTTAGTATGCCCATATTCTTGGCAGTTTGTACATTGTACCGGACCATTTCTTTTATGTTGTTCCTCCACAGTTACTCTGCGATGCATCAAATATTTCAGATTGTATATAGGATGGGTCTCATTTTTTTAGTTGATTCGAATTCGGCAACAATTCAATTTTAAACAATGGCTGTGGTACTTTGTTTCTATTAAATATATTTACAACTGTTTTAATTCCAAAACCACATTCTTCCAATGCTTCTTTCACTTCACTAGAGTCTACGGCGGACTCTATACCCTTGATTACAACAACTAGGCCCTTAGAGCTCATCAATTGATACGAATAACAATTTTTGTTTTTATTCGACAAAAATTTACCGATTTCCATGAAACTTTTTTCAGTGTAGGACTGAATTTCTGTTTCGTCTAGATTGCCTTTTTTCAAAGGCACTATATGAAAATTGTTAGTGCCAACAATTTCACTTAAACTCGCAACAAGAGTATTACTGCTACTCTCGCGCAAATATATAGGAGGTGGTTTGGCATTAACGACTGTGGTGGTACCCTTCGCATCGTCGTCTGAACCATTGCTTAGTATGGCAAATCTGTTGCCATTTAAAACTTCCGTTTTATTTTTATTTGTGCCGCCTTGAAATTTTTTAGGATGTAGATTTTTATATTGACGTAGCGGTCAATGCCTGCTTGTACAGACGGGCCTTTTTTTGTTGGTACACTCTCACCTTGCTTTGTGATTTTCTTCGTTGCCTGCGCGTTTGCTGGTACCTGCAGACTGGTTGGTGTCAGTGCATTTGTTGTTGCCCGATTGTTGTTTTCGGTTGCTACTGCTGACTGCGTTCTTTGCTTCGATTCCTTTTCAGTTGATCGCCGCGATGACTCATCATCGCCGTTACTGTTGTTGTTGGGTCGACAAAGCTGAAGTAGGCATTAAGGAATGCCTACGGCCTTGCTGATGAGGCTGCGAAGCACTCATTATTGTGTGTTTGATTTTTTATTTTCACTTGTGGATTCGTGCACTAATTGTTTATGTTTATTATTATTAATCTGTGTGCACTATTTTTAATGTTTGTTTACAATTTATAAATCGTTTTTTTGTTTTACTTTTTGCTTGGTTTTATGATTAATTTTTTTTTTGTAAAGATTGAATTCACGGAGCGAGTTAAATAACACGTCCGTACTCTTTGAACACTCTCTCCGAACCCAAAATTATACAAAAATTATATTTCAAATCATAAGCATTTGTTCAAAGCATTTCATTTCTTCAAAAAAAAAAAAAAACAAAAACAATAAAAAAACCTCACATCTATATATGCATATAAAGGTGTTAGTTACACCATTGATAACTCAAGAACGGCTGAACCGATTTGGCTGAAAATTGGTGGAGAGGTAGCTTAAAACCAGAGTAAGAACATAGGATTTAGTACAACTCATAAATACAAAAATTATATTTGAAATCATAAGCATTTGTTCAAAATTCATGTTTGTAGGAATCATTTGAATATATGCGTACAATTTTTTACAGAGGCTTCTCAAAAATAATACAATTGCTAAATATTTGGAATAGAAGAAAAGAACTGCAACCAAATACGCAGTGAAATAGATTATAACTGGCTCAGTAATCAATCGTTGAGTATGTATTATACCACGTGCAACTCAAAAGACTGATGTCATAACCCACCACCTTTTTCGTTTTTCCACGCCTGAGAACAGGTTCATCAGGTTCATCATGTGCAGTCCACTACAATGACTGTCGATTGGACTCCAGTGTGAAATCATGGAGCTATGTTTCTATCACTGACGAAAAATTTCGGCTTTATTCCGATTAGAGAGCACTTAAACACTTTTCAGAATCAGTTATTCGTTATTTTTGTTGGATTATGAACTTGCGAGGCACCTACTTTGCTTATTTCGCCTGTTTCCAGGTTAGCAAATATCCTTTTAATGGTGGATTTCTCTGAGCCCAAATTCAACAGTATTTTCCCCCAAAAAGTAATGCTTTATTAACACACGAAATGCTTTATGATCCATTTTTTTGTAAACTAACACAAGTTGCTTCACAAAATATTATATCTCATTAACTACATATAATAGTTATAATCCAACTAATAGAAATCATATAGATGTTAGCAGTATTATCTATGTATCAGCCACAGTGTGCGTGGACGGGTCCTCTAGTACCTACTAATATAAAAACCGTGTTTCAAAATCCGTTTAACCGCGAGGATGGAGTCATGTGTAGAAGTTCACGCAAGTGAGGAAAGTTCTCTGATCGCCATTCACTTGGGACTGGCCAGAAACGATTCTTTTACATATGACTCAAGCAGCTCACGACTTCCGGTCTTTGACCAAGTATCCTCTGGGTAGCCTAAGAACATCCGTTTGAAGGCGAGCTAAAGTGAGAAGGCGAAATATCCCCTACATAGGGTTGTGCGCTGGGTTTGGGACCCGCCACGTAAAAAAAACAACCCCAGCGAATAGCAACAACCAGCCTCGGATAAGAGACCCCCCTTTTGATGACGACCATGGAAAACGAACAGCTGGTACGACGAGGAGTGCCGTGTCGCAGCGGAGAGAAAACAGGCTGCCTACCTCGCAACGTTACGATCGACCACAACACGTGCGGGATGGGATAGATACCGAGAGTTGAAGAGGGAAGCGAGACGCATTTGCAGACAGAAGAAGAAAGAGGCCGAAATGCGTGAGTACGAACAGCTCGATAAGCTGGCCGACAGGGGTAATGCTCGAAAATTCTACGAAAAGATGCGGCGGCTTACAGAAGGTTTCAAGACCGGAGCATACTCATGTAGAACCCCCCAAAGTGACCTAGTCACCGATGCCCAGAGCATACTTAAATTATGGAGGGAACACTTCTCCAGCCTGCTGAATGGCAGTGAACACACAACGCCAGGAGAAGACGAACCCGATTCCCCAATCGATGACGATGGAGAAGACGTTCCATTGCCCGACCAAGAAGAAGTTCGAATAGCAATTACCCGCCTGAAGAACAACAAAGCGGCGGGGGCGGATGGATTGCCAGCCGAGCTATTCAAACACGGCGCACGGTGGATAATAGGCGGCAAAAATATGTAATTTTTAACTATCTAATTTTAACAAAATTTCATTCCAGTAGTGTTTCTAGACAATGAATATAGTTTAATTTATCACGTATTTGCGAATTGCCATTTCACTGACATAACAACGTATTTTTAAAGTCAAATAAAAAAAAAAAATTCTTGAAAATATGAGAACAGACGTATGGGGTTTCGACGTTTTATGCAATAAGAAGTGACTTTAAAGTCTATCCTAATATATATTATAATATATTATAAAATAATTATTTTCATTTCATAGGCCTAATTCATGTCAATTTTGACAAAGTTTTAAAATAAAAACATTTTTTAAACACTTTTACATAAAAATTATAGTTTTGACTATTAGCTACATGTACCTACATAATCTAGTTAGTCCTAATATTTTATGTACACATTAAGGGATTTGATAACGAAAAAATTAACTGCGGATACGTGCGGATAAGGATCAAAGATAGCTATAACCATGTCTGTTGCATTTTCATTTTTTTTTCGTTGTTTTGTTTGTTTGTTTGATTGTTCGGTTTGTTGCTTTGTTGTTATTTTTTGGAGTTGTCTCTCGTTATACAACAACAATAAAATACTAGTTTAGATGCATTATATTATTTGAACTAATTACACAGTACAGCAGCTAATCTGGGGGGTCAGAAATTCCAAGCCAGGGTGATGGTACTAGGTCAGTATAGTAAAACCCTCAAAGGGTTTGGCGTTCGTATGTGTCGTATGTGATACCGAGAGAAGTGCAAATGGGTGAAAAACAGAACAAATCCCAAAAATAAACTTTAGAATTGGACGATGATGTTAAAAAATTACTTGTTGAATAAATAATTAATAATATATGATCCTTTTTGAATTTTAATTGGTTATGTTATATGGGAGATGGGCGTAATTGTGGGCGGATTTACTTTATTTTTTCTGGACCAGCTTATATTTACAAAATATTACACTGTAGAAAATTTTGTTACTGTAGGATAATTTTTGATTTTTGTGTTATATGGGAGGTGAGCGTGGTTGTGGGCGGATTTTAACAATTTTTTTTTTTCATCTAATTTAGCAATATGAGAGATGTGAGAGATGTGCCAAATTTCCAAGCCCTACCTCGATTCCTTCTATTTTTTGCCGCGGCTTGTATGAAGCGGCACCACTGTGCGGCGGCGAAGAACTGATAAGGAGCATGCATCAGCTTCTTTGTAAAATATGGTCGGACGAAAGCATGCCCAACGATTGGAATTTAAGTGTGCTATGCCCAATCCATAAAAAAGGAGACCCCACAATCTGCGCCAACTACCGTGGGATTAGCCTCCTTAATATCGCGTATAAGGTTCTATCGAGCGTATTGTGTGAAAGATTAAAGCCCACCGTCAACAAACTGATTGGACCTTATCAGTGTGGCTTTAGACCTGGTAAATCAACAACTGACCAGATATTCACCATGCGCCAAATCTTGGAAAAGATCCGTGAAAGGAGAATCGACACACATCACCTCTTCGTCGATTTCAAAGCTGCTTTCGACAGCACGAAAAGGAGCTGCCTTTATGCCGCAATGCCTGAATTTGGTATCCCCGCAAAACTAATACGGCTGTGTAAACTGACGTTGAGCGGGACCGAAAGCTCCGTCAGGATCGGGAAGGACCTCTCCGAGCCGTTCGATACCAAACGAGGTTTCAGACAAGGCGACTCCCTATCGTGCGATTTCTACAATCTGCTGCTGGAGAAAATAGTTCGAGCTGCAGAACTTAACCGAGCAGGTACAATCTTTTATAAGAGTGTACAGCTGCTGGCGTATGCCGATGATATTGATATCATCGGTCTCAACACCCGCGCCGTTAGTTCTGCTTTCTCCAGACTGAATAAGGAAGCAAAACAAATGGGTCTGGCAGTGAACGAGGGCAAGACGAAATATCTACTGTCATCAAACAATGCAACTCCACATTCAACTGACAAAGTCAGTTCTTCCCGCGATTTGGGTTTCAACCACAACCACCACGATACTCCCCGAGGGGCCAGTCCGCATGAGCAGGTTGGAGTTACCTCCAAGGGCTCCTGCTTCCCGTGGTACCAGAATTAAGTCTCCGGTCAGACTTCGTAGCCGAAACTACTACCAGTTGAGCTTCCATACTGCTCCGGACTGGTGGCCAGCAAAGAAGGTGAGGTTGGACCCCACTAACACATAAAATACCCACAACGCAAACACCTAACACTCATACAAAAAACTAAAACCCTAATTTCCAGCTAACCGCCTTCGCCGCTTAAATAACTCACGCGCAAACAACCCTAACTGTTCGGTATTCCGACTAGTGGAGATCACACCACTAACATCTAATCGTCCATCAGTCCAGCTAATCCCCATACCACCCAGATCCCTAATGTCCGAGTACATCGGGCACTCCGCAATTAAATGCGACCAATTCTCCAACTCCGCCCCACAAAAACACCCTGACGTATCTGATAGGTGCCTCTGATGCAAAAATGCATTCAGAGGCCCATGCCCCGTAAACAAGAAACCCAGACTTAGACAGAATCTAAAATCTGGGTTATCCTCAACGAACCCCACGTCCCGAATGTACTCGTACGTCACTCGGCCGTTAGGACTATTGTCCCAACGTTGTTGCCACCTACACCTAACCCTATCATCTAGGAGCCTCTTGCTCCCTAGATATCCCTCCCTCTCCACATCATCGTCGGAAATCCAATCGTTCCGCAGCAATGACACACTCAAACCCCTTCTTAACCTGAATGCAACAGCTCTCTGTATGACAATCAGATCAAGAGGGGGTGCACCTAATAACACCTGCATCGCATCCGTTGAGACGGTGCGACATACAGGCAAGCAAGCCAGCATCATACAACGCTGTATTGAGAGGAGTTTTTGAGACCCCAAGACAGTCGTGGCTGCCTCCCACCATACAGGGGCTCCATATGTGGCACAGGCCACAAACAAGCCACGATATATAGTGCAGACAGCACGACGTCCGAGACCCCAATCGCTCCTCAAAATACGTCATATTTTGCCTACAGTTGCCTGCAGTCGCTCCTTCACATTCGCAAAGTGTGGAGTAAAACACAACCTTTCACTTATGGTCAACCCCAGATACTTGACTTGCGTCACATATCTGATGCTGACCCCGTTCACACGGACAATCGGTGGACGAGACGGCGACAATCTACCTTTCAGCAGCATTGCCACCGTCTTGTCCATCGATATGTCAACCCCCACACCTAAACCCCAAGAATTAACGATCTCTAAGAGATCTCCTCCCGCCCGTTCTAAATCCAACCTCGAGCGACCTTCAACCATAAGAAGAAGGTCGTCCGCATACGCGCAACATTTACTGAGTGGCTCGAGCTGCCCAAGCAGAGTGTCCATCATAAGGTTCCAAATATATGGACCACAGATGGAACCCTGCGGGCAGCCTCGAACAACTCCAATCTCCACACTCCCATTCATGCCGACAAGAGAGGCCTTTCTGTCCGAAAAATAACTCCGCCAAAGAGTAATTTCCGGACAGCCAAGCTCCTCCAGCCGTTGCAACACTCGATCCCAGCTTAGGTAGTCAAATGCCCCTCTGAAGTCAACAAATATGCCAAGGACATACTTGTTGACATTCTCCCTAACGACATTCTGCACAAAAAACCACGCGTCCTCTATACTGCGTCCTTTCCTGAACCCAAACTGCCTATCCGACCACATACCCCGCGTTAGCTCCTGAAGCCGTTCCACCATGACCCTTTCCAGCACTTTTCCAAGTACTGGAAGGAGACTGATGCCCCGATAAGATCGAGGATCGCTCCTGACCTTATCAGGGGACTTCAGGAGAGGAACAACCCTAGCACTTTTCCACTCGCGTGGAAAGTATCCCTCCCAGACGCACTTATTATAAATGGCCTCCAGGTATTCCGGAATGAACTTCCATAAGCTTTTACACATCTCTCCGTTCAAACCATCAAAACCTGGGGACCGTTTAGACCTAACCAGGCCAAAGGCGTACCCCAACTCCCCATCATCTAATGGAGGGACAGGCACCTCTTGTGCTTGAGGTACCTGCACCTCCGACCTAGGAAAGAACGCACCTAACAGAACCCCCGCACACTCTCTCCACGACGATAACAGAGTGTCACCGACGCGAAGAGAGGTGATATCCTCCCTCCTACGACCCCTGCAGATCCTATAGACCTGACCCCAGGGGTCGTTCCTATTTTCCCTAACGAAGCTCCTCCACTCATCTTTCATTTGGTTCCAGTCAGTACCAGCGGTACGCTATCGCCGCAATGGACTCTCATAAGGTGAGGGAGGAGATCGAGGGGTAACCACAATTTGAAGCAAATTATGGTCACTCAATCCCCACCCTCCCCTAACCGCCCAACTAACACTAAAAGCCCTACTTGCTGAATCGTTCATAAGCGTCACGTCAATGTCGCTCACGCCCCCAGGCCCATCGAACGTATACCACTCGCTCGGGTCATTCAAGACGTGGAGGCTATTAGCCACCACCCTTCGCTTAATGCCTCGCCTCGACTGTGGCTTTGGTATCCAGACGAATGCCGGGATACCTTACTAAACCACATCGAGGATGAGGCATTCGCATCCAACCCTAGGATAAATGGGCTACTACTCGCAAGTAGTAGTAGCTTATCCATGTAGCCCAGGTAGGGCTCTAGGGGCTCGCTATATTTACAGTATAAACTAGCGACAATCATCCTACCGAACTCCCCATCTATCGCTACACATATACCCAGTTGTGAAGAATCCACAACTACACAATCGTAGCGTGGATTATTCACAACTATTGCGGCGTTAGCTCTAAGGTCAGAGAAGACCCTAAAACCCCCAGGAAGACCCCGAACCACACCATTGGTGGCGTAGGGCTCCTGGAGTAGAGCAATACCGCACCCACCCTCTACCATACAACCCCCCAACTCACACATTACGGCATAAGAGCCCTCACAGTTGAGTTGGATAATACCCCCCATCAGTGTCTGGCGAGGGCGCGCTCAACGATGCCACAATAGATAGGGCAGACAGCTGACATCATCAGATGCCCAGCTGGCCTACCCTTAAACTCACAGTTGCGACAATGCGGTCCCCCAACGTTACGCGGCGACCCCGCACACGTAACCGCCTTCTCAGTGGAGGCCACGTTGGCGCTCCCACCACACTCCTCGCTCCCTCTCTCGCTTCCGCCCTCTTTTCGCGGCGACCCCAAACGCGCTTTACTCCGCGGTGGAGACCTTACCGCTCCCGCTTCCGTCGTTTCACCCTCACCGCCCGACGTGGAATCATCCACGACTGTTGAAGCCGCGGATTCTCCGCTTCCAGCGAGAACCTTCCAACCTCTCAGTAGAACTGATCCGCTGGCGTACCACTAGCGCTGAAGGCTCACGGACAGAAAGATACTGGAGCAGCTGCTCTCCAGGTGTCAGCGTCTGAACGCGTTGAAAAGTGCGACCCACGCAAAGGCCCGCTCAATATCAGTGACCACCCAAGCGGTCGATTATAGCGTTTCCGCAGTGACACAGCCCACAACCCCAACCCTTGGTCGGATTAAGGCCACTCAATTGGCCGCCGGCCGGACAAAGTCCCCGAAACGGTCCGGAGTCGACCGATGTGGCGCTGAGCCGAATCGCACCGTGGGCTAAACGGTTCGCT
Organism: Bactrocera dorsalis; assembly: GCF_023373825.1. Taxonomy (NCBI): domain Eukaryota; kingdom Metazoa; phylum Arthropoda; class Insecta; order Diptera; family Tephritidae; genus Bactrocera; species Bactrocera dorsalis. The sequence goes on from NC_064303.1 coordinate 66,049,159, forward strand.
GATATGACCGTTGGTCCTCGCAAGAGTCGCACTCTCCAACACTGGACAGACGCTTGCACCCTTTGGGCAATCCTGTCCAGACCCACCTGTCACCAAGCCAACCAGCCACCAGATGCTCAGCACAGAACTACTGGCAGGCAGTGCAGTCAGCAAGAGTACCAACAACACGGAGCTACACTGAAACCGTGCGAAGCTTCCGCCAATAACAACAACGTGGATGACCACGTTGTCCGTATAAAATATAGTAATAATTAAATTACTTACCGTAACCTCACGCCGATTTTGTACACAAAATTGCCAAAAAAGTACAAAAATGTGTACCCGCACAAAAACACTCGCGGTCAATAAACCTCGCACCCAACGATCGTACCATTAATTTCACCGAACCGCTACGCACACGCGCCAGGCAATAACGGTGCCAGCTAAACTGCGTAAACAAACGACCGCACAAAAGAAACTCGAAAAAATCACCGAAAAACACTTGGAAAAAATTGCAACGATGCGCACGCACGTCTATCCGCGTCGACAGTCAACTAAAAAGGAAAAACAAAATGAATTGGTACCTTCGCACTTATCTCTTCCGGCAGGCTCACATTTTAGAGAAATGTGGGACAGTGAAGTCCAGACGAAATCGTTTGAAGATAAGGACGAAACTGAAGTAATTGAATACATTTTGGAAGATGATGCTGAAGCGTATAAGAAGGAAGAGCAAGTTCAGTTAACATACAAACCAACACAATTGCAGAAAAAGGGCAAAGATGTTTTAGTTGAGCCAAATCCGAGTCATACCAAAAAAGGAAAAGATTTCATAAATTATAGAAAGCAGCCAAAAATTACAGTTCGCAAAACTGCTAAAATGAAGAACCATGCGGAAGATGATTGGAATGATTTTACAACCATAACCAAACGGAAAGGACTTCAACGTTGGATTGGTGACAAAGGAAGTAGATGCACACCAGCGACTGCAACAATATTGGGCACAAAAGTGAACAAATGGATGCATCGATATTACAAGCGCAAAAGGACTAAATTTAAGAAAGTTAAGTACCATACATATAAATATTCATATACAGTCCACTAGTTTTAAATAATCATTTCTTTCCCTGGGCAATATGATCAAATATCATTGAACATGCTTACTTATCAGCAAAGCCGAAATTCTACTGAATATAAATATCTATTTATATATTAATATACTTACATACATACATACATATGTATATACATAATGCATTTACATGCAATGCACATCTACGAGTAATAATAATAAAAATGCATGGGACACAAATCATAAATTTACAGAAGAGATAACACACACATACACATATATTTAGTTATTTAAGATAGTTTTAAAATTTGTATATAAGTAAGGAAAATACTAAATAGAAATCAGAATGAATAAATTCTCACTCGATGAAGGTCTTTTCATTTCCCCTCTCCAGAGGTAAGGAATGATAAAACTTTGTTGAGTTATAAACAACGTATAAAAACGAAGCAGTCCTAGCATCACATAATAAATAAGCACAATTAGAAGCCAAGAGAACATACATCTCTGGCATCAGAAGTTCCTCAATTAAAAACGCATTATACTCCAGATACTGTGCATCACTCACAGATGCTCACGATATAGCTAGAACTACGCAACATGATGTCGGCTATCAACACCTAGAATACATACCCAGGATGCGACCACATCCGCAACACAATTATACACTAAACAACAGGAACACATTTCCTCAAAAGATCTAACAACCCAGAGTAGAACCTATGGAAATAGATTCCTCAACACGATTCCGACGACCTACTCATCAAAGAAACATACAACCACCAAACAACCCACCAGTCCAACCAAGACAGCAACCAACCTTCAATCCCTTCAGACAAGCAGTCCAAACAATCGGCAACCAATTCAAAAGGTATAGAGACGAAACAGACACTAACGCCCACAACAAAGCACAACGAGTGAACCAACTCAACAATGAAAGAAGCGAAATCCAGTCACTCTACAACGAACCAAACAGCAACTACACTGAAGAAGAACATTTTTATAAGATACCACGGTCTACCAACACTTAAGAGAACCGCACCAGATGGAAAGCCCGTGCACATACTGATCGATTCAGGTGCAACCAGTAGTTACGTAAACAAAAATTATAAATATGCAAAAAGTATACCATTAGAAAAAATAGTTAGTACAACTACACTATTATACACAACTACACTATAATTATAATTAACTATAATTAATCTAGTAGGATTCGACTTAGAATTTCTAGAAATAAATGAATTAAAAGACTTTGATATCCTGTTAGGAGAAGATTCATTAAGGAAAATGAAGGCAAAGATAGATCTTTTCAAGTACTCAATAACGTTTACTAAAGTGTCTAATCACTCAAAAAGTGCAAAGGTAAACTACCGTAAAAAAAACTTACCGTATACAACTACAATAAAAGCTGAAATTAGAACAGAAACTAATGATCCTGTGTGGGTTAGGCAATATCCATATCCATACGCGGATCAAGATTTCGTAAAAAAGGAAATAAATAAATTATTAGCAAACGGTAAAATAAAAGAGAGCAAAAGCCCATACAATGCCCCGATATGGACAGTCTCTAAAAAAGGATTAGATGAGGAAGGAAAACCAAACAAGAGAATGGTTATAGATTTCCAAAAGTTAAACAAAATTACTGTTGCAGATAGGTACCTGATACCAGATATCAATATGACTCTACAAAACTTAGGAGAAGCACGATACTTCACGAAGTTAGACTTAGAGTCAGGATTCCACCAAATTCTAATTAAGAAAGAGGATAGGGAAAAAATAGCCTTTTCCATCAACGGAGCTAAATATGAATTTTTACGACTCCCATTCGGCTTAAAAAATGCACCATCTACATTTCAAAGATGCGTGGATGACAAATTCGCCTACGTATACATCGACGATGTCCTAATATATTCAACATCACCCGAAGAACATATGAAGCACATCACCGAAATCGTACAAACATTACACAACGCTAATATGAAAATCTCTGAAGAAAAGTCAAAGTTTTTCCAAACACAAACCGAATTCTTAGGACACGTAATAAAAATCATAGAATAACAATAGACCCTGAAAAAATAGAGGTAATAGATAGGTATAAAACCCCTGAAAGCTTAAAGGACCTACGCTCATTCTTAGGCCTAGCTTCCTATTATAGGAAATTCGTGCAAAACTTCGCACACATATGCAAACCACTGATAATATTGTTGCGAATTTACTGCTTGCTAGTTTACTTTGCTAGGTTCGTATCTCTGGATTGACGAATAAAACCAAAAACCAATTCAACAACTCTTTATTTTACAACTCGTCTACACTATAACAGTTTACTCTTAGCACTAATTGATTACGTTGGCGCTGCCACGGCTTATATAGCCACGCACTTCTCGCTGATGCCGACGTGTCCTTCTAGAATATTGCGTCTGGAAATTACCAGAACATAATGCTATACGGCGCCAGACGCAAGCAGACAGCCGCGGCGCCAGACTCAGCAATTGTTTAAGTAGACAAGCAGACAGTGCGGCGCCAGATGTCTATTGTTTCGACAAGCAGACAGCCGCGGCGCCAGATGTCTACAACAAGACAAATGCTACAGCTATTGCTCATAATAAGGGATGCATATAGCAATACAAATACAACTTAATACTACTTTTGTAACACTGCCCTCCACTAAAGCCTAATCGTCCCGATTAGGCACAAATCCTCTTGAACCAAATGGGGCGAGCCTCTCCAAATGTACTACTTTCATTTTACTTCGTGCTTTTCCATTCCTTTGTATGCGGTATACCACGTCATTAAGTCGTTTCATCGCCATATAGTGTCCTTCCCAGGCTGTCTGCAGTTTTGGGGACAAGCCTTTCTTTCGAAGTGAATTATACAACAGGACCAGATCACCTTCTTCAAAACCTTTTGAATTTGCCGCTTGATCGAACCGGTCCTTCATCTTATTGCTCATCAGATGCGTATGTTGTCTTACCATTAGATGCAATTCATTCATTTCTTCCTTTAAGGCAGAACAATAATCTCCATCATTTCTTACAGCTGTAGGATTCGTTCCAAACTTAAGATCAACAGGGAGTCGCAGATCAGATCCGAAAATAATCTTTGCTGGCGTGTAACCAGTTGTCTCGTGCTTCGCTGAACGATACGCCAGCAGGTACATCTGGATGCACTTGTCCCAATTCCGTTGGTCTTTATCAACGATTTTCCGCAGATGTTCTTCGAGTGTTCGGTTGAATCTCTCTACCATCCCATCTGATTGTGGGTGTAACGCTGTTGTCCGTGTCTTGTGGATGCCCAATAATGTACAGACTTCTTGGAAAATGGAAGATTCGAAATTTCTGCCTTGATCTGAGTGTAATTCGATGGGCATTCCGAACCTTGTTATCCAATTTTCTACAAACGCTTCGGCTACTGTCTTCGCTTCTTGGTTTGGTAAGGCATATACTTCTGGCCATTTACTGAAATAGTCCATGACAACCAGTAGATATTTGTTTCCGGCCGTACTGGTTGGGAACGGACCTGCAACATCCATTGCGACTCGTTCAAATGGTGATCCCACGTTGTACTGTTGTAGCCTACCGCGACTTTTGGCTTTAGGACCTTTAGCTGCCATGCACTCTACGCAATTACTTATCCATTCTGCTATGGAATCTCGACAACCGATGCAGTAGAACCGTTGTTTAATCTTCTCTATAGTTTTTGTAATTCCAAGGTGCCCTCCATTAGGTCCATTGTGATATTCTTTCAATACTTTCGGGATCATGGACTTCGGTACTATGATCAGCAGACGAGACTGTTTGCCATCTTCGCTTTCCCAGGTACGATGAAGGTATCCATTAACGAGGTTTATGCTGTTCCATTGGGCCCAACATGCTTTTGCTGTTCGACTCTCGCTACTTATTTGTTCCTTTGGTGGTCGTACCCCATTTTCTTTGGCCATTACCAGTTTTGCAAGATCAGGGTCCTCCAGCTGATTGATTCTGATGCGATGAGGAGTCCAATCATCTTCAGGTTCTATATTCAGTAATCGCACGTCGATTATACTTTCTTTTCCCTCTGATTTGGAGCATTGTTTACATTCCAGTGGACAAGGGCGACGTGATAATGCATCCGCATTTTTGTGGTGAATCCCCTTTCGATGTTCCGTTTCGAAGTCGTAATTCTGTAATTTTTCGATCCATCGTGCAATTTGGCCTTCCGGATTCTTAAACTGTAATAACCATTTTAATGCTGCATGATCAGTCCTCAGCAAGAATCGTTGTCCATACAAATACTTGTGGAAATGTTTTACACATTCCACCACAGCTAGTAGTTCTTTTCGCGTCACACAGTAGTTTTTCTCTGGTTTCCCGAGCACTCTGCTGTAATACCCAATTACTCTTTCTTGTCCGTCGATGAGCTGAGACAGGACACCTCCAATTCCATAAGCGCTCGCATCTGTATCCAGGATGAATTTCTTTCCAGGTATTGGATAAGCTAACATCGGCGCCGTACAAAGTAGTTTTTTAAGCTGCTCAAACGCTTTTTCTTCTTCCAACTGCCATACAAACGGGTGATTCTTCTTTGTTAAATCATGTAAACTTCTAGCCACGTTCGCAAATCCAGGTACAAAACGGCGATAATACGTGCATAAGCCAAGGAAGCTGCGGAGTTCATGTATGTTGGTGGGTCGAGGCCAATCTTTGACTGCTTTTATTTTTCCTTCCTCGGTGTGAATCCCCTTAGTTGACACTTTATGTCTAAGATATGTGACCTGCTTCTTCCATAATGAAAACTTTTTGGGATTCAAGCGTAATCCGGCTGATGTTATTCGCTGAAAGACTTCCTCTAGATTTTTCAGATGATCATCAAAACTTTTTCCCATGATGATAATGTCATCAAGATACACCAAACATGTCTTCCAGTTGAGTCCTTTTAACACATGTTCCATCAGTCGCTCGAACGTTGCAGGCGCATTACATAACCCAAATGGCATCACAGAGAATTCCCATAACCCGTCGCCCATACTGAAAGCGGTCTTTTCACGGTCACGTTCATCAATCTCGACTTGCCAATATCCACTTTGTAGATCTAATGTAGAAAACCATTTCGCCCCAGACAAGGTGTCAATGTATAGTCGATTCTCGGTAGAGGATAACTGTCTTTCTTTGTGACATCATTCAACTTCCTATAATCTACGCAGAAACGGGTGCTACCATCTTTCTTTTTAACTAAGACGATAGGTGAGCTCCATGGACTTATTGAAGGTTCGATTACACCGTTTTTGTGCATGTCTTCAATAATTTTGTTAGCATCCTCACGTTTTGCTAGTGGAACCCTACGCGGAGCTTGTCGGATTGGTTTAGCGTCTCCGGTATTTATGCGATGTTTGACAATGCCGGTTCTTCCTGTGTTTCCTTCGTTTGCAAATATGGATGCGTATTTTTCTAATAGTTTTTCTGCTTTTAATTTTTCATTTCCATGCAGTTCGTTCAGCAAATTATTTAGGAGTGTAGGACTTATCTGCTGTGGCTCAATAGTAGGTTTCTGTTGTGACCGTTTGCATCGTGCTATTGCACTTATATTCTGGCACTGTCCAATTACTGCTCCTTTCTTCAGACCTATAGGCGTGTTGAATTCATTCACTACTCTGACCGGAATGGTGGCGTCTTCTCTAGTTTTCACAAGCGTTCTTCCTACCAATTTGGGTGTATCTATTTTTGTTGGTTCCACAATCCACAATTCTTCAGTCCCACCTCCTCCATTCACTTTAGCCCATACAATCGCCTCAGATTTTGGTGGAATACTCTGATTATCATCAACAATCACCCTCTTACTTTCAACGTTGGTCACATATCCGGTGTTTATAGGCATCTCCATGTTCTGGCAAAACAGCATTTGCTTGTTTAAATCCAAAGTCACCCCGTGATCAATCATGAAATCTACTCCCATTATAATTTCATCCGTGATTTCTGCTACGATGAAGGTGTGATTAACTTCCAGGGTACCAATCATGACTTCGCAAAACACTTTTCTTGCGACAGCTGCTTCCTCTCCGGTGGCCGTTCGAAGCTTGCAACCGACTAATGGTTCAACCGTTCCTCTCACCACATCCGGTCGGATAATTGAATGTGTGGCACCAGTATCCAAAGTAAGCGTTGACATTCGTCCATTTACGATGCCGTTGATAGTAAGATTGTTGTCATGGCGACCTATTTGTGATATCCAGATGGCGGGGCAAATAGTTGTGGGAACCAGCTCACGCCCCTTTGAACTGTTCCGTTTTAGTTTAACGACTTGTGAGATGTGGATGCTCCGTCCTCGTTATCTGTTGGTTGTTTCCGTTTTGATGGGTTTAGTTTTATATTGCAATTTCGGGCAAAGTGACCCACTTTTCCAAAATTGAAACATCTTCCTGTTGTATTTACTCGCGGTGCAGCAATTGTCTTCAGAGTCTTCAGTATTTCTTCCATCAGCGCCGGTTGTTCCATTTCAACCCTTTGTACTTTGTGTGCTGGTTTACTTAGTAGGGAAGCTGTTTCCTGTGTGAGGGCGTGCGAAACCGTTTCAGCAAACGTTCTTTTTGGCAATGCATATGTGGCGCGTTTGGTGTCCACATCACGAATTCCATTTATGAAACATTGAATTTTTACCCTCTCAATGTAATCCACAGGTGCATCTGCATTTGCCAAATGAGCCAGTCGTTCTTTTTCAGTTGCGAACTCTTGCAATGACTCGTTCATCTTCTGACCCCTATTTTGCAGTTCGATCTGGTATATTTGTTTCTGGTGCTCACTACCATATCGTCTTTCTATCGCAGTCATCAATGCCTCATAGTTGTCCCGTTCACAGTCTGGAATAGTCTGAAGGATTTCTGCCGCAGGTCCTTTCAATGATACAAACAAGGACGCCACTTTGTCCGCTGCATTTCAGTTATTGACCATCGCTGTCTTTTCAAACTGAAGTTTGAAAATTTGAAATGGAATACTTCCATCGAATGTGGGTGCCTTCAATCTTTGATTATTTGTTGATGGTGCAGGGCCATGTAGTTGCAGTTCTCGCACACGATTACTTAATTGAAGAACTTCTGATTTTAAATTTTCTTCGTCATTTTTTAAAGTGCTTAATTCGTCTTCAAATTTTGAAAATTTCTCTTGCACTTGTGTATTATTTTCCGTAATCTGTTGTACCAAACGCTTTTCTAACTGCGTATTATTTTCAGTAATTTTTTGTGTAAGGCAAGACTTTAACTGTGATGTATTTTCTGCTATTTGCTGTGCCAGACGATTTTCTGTTTGCACTGCCTTTTCTGCATTTTCAGCTATTTGCTGTGCCAGACGATTTCCTGCATTTTCTGTATTTTCAGCTATTTTCTGTATAGCCACTAACAGCATGTTCATGTCTACACTTGATGATGTTCGTTGTTCTTCTACTTTTTCTTCTACCTTTGTAGAAGTTTCTGGCCCATCAAATTAGAACTCGTCCACATTAATTCCATCCGCTTCCATTGCTTTACGTAATCGTGTCTGCAGATCCGCCTTTTGTCCGCTTATCGGCAAATTACGCTTCTCCAGTTCCTTTTTTAATTGCTGAATTCTCAATTCTCCGAATTTAACCATCTTGAATTTGGATTATTTGACAATCCCACTTCCGACACCAATTGTTACGAATTTACTGCTTGCTAGTTTACTTTGTTAGGTTCGTATCTCTGGATTGACAAATAAAACCAAAACTGTTTAATTTAATTCAACAACTCTTTATTTCACAACTCGTCTACACTATAGCAGTTTACTCTTAGCACTGATTGATTACGTTGGCGCTGCCACGGCTTATATAGCCACGCACTTCTCGCTGATGCCGACGTGTCCTTCTAGAATATTGCGTCTGGAAATTACCAGAACATAATGCTATACGGCGCCAGACGCAAGCAGACAGCCGCGGCGCCAGACTCAGCAATTGTTTAAGTAGACAAGCAGACAGGTCGGCGCCAGATGTCTATTGTTTCGACAAACAGACAGCCGCGGCGCCAGATGTCTACAACAAGACAAATGCTACAGCTATTGTTCATAATAAGGGATGCATATAGCAATACAAATACATCTTAATACTACTTTTGTAACAATATATTTGAGAGGAGAAAACGGCAACATTTCAAAGAATAAAAGTTCCAATGTAAAAATAAAACTAGATAAAAATGCACTGGATGCTACAGGGTAGGCCATTTAAAGTTGACCCATCTGGCAATGCTGTAACTTTTAACAGCGCTGACAAATCGGCTAATGTCATACCGCGTTAGAAGCGTCATTCGAAGGCAATTTATACCATGGAACAGTACACTCCAAAAGAACGCGCTGAAATTGTTCAGCTTTATATTCAAAATAACTTTTCAATTGTGTTAACTCAACGTGCGTTTCGCAAAAAAAAATAAAGTGAAAAGTGCTCCAGTTAAGAACACAATTAAGTCTTTATACGCAAAATTTGTGAACACCGGTAATCTCAGTAATGCTCAGTAATAATAAATACAACAAAGAAACTATTAAAAGAAAAAATCGAATTATACCAACCAGACTTCAAAAAAGGATTCGACCTAACCACAGACGCTAGCAATTACGCTATATGAGCAGTTTTAAGCCAAGGAAAAACCCGGTAGCATTCATATCACGAACTCCAACAAAAACAGAACAAAATTACTCCACGAATGAAAAGGAGATATTACCAATAGTTTGGTCATTACAGAAACTAAGAAACTACTTGTACGGTATAGCAGATTTAACGATTTACACTGACCATCAATAATTAATTTTTTCAATATCGGAAAAAAACCCAAACACCAAATTTAAAAGATGAAAAAATCTAATAGAAGAATATGGTGCGAAAATAAAATATAAACTGGGACAAGAAAATGTCGTAGCCGATGCACTATCGCGTCAAATTAATACCACATCAGATACGTCTATGCACTCTGCAGAATCGTCTGAATTAAGACACATAACACACGTGAAAATACCATTTAATTCCTTTAAAACACAAATTGAAATAATTCACGATAGAGAAAATAACTTAGAAGCGAACACGCCATTTCCCGAATACGAATGGCTTACGATTAAATTTCAAACACAAAAATACTTAATAGAAACATTAAAAAAATTAATTAAACCTAAACGAACCACAGCTTTCCAGGCTGACCTAAAAACATGGTACGACGTGAGAAAAGACATAAAGCTCACATTCGATACATACGCAAAAGTGTTTACTCAACACAAACTAAAAGACATAACAGACCCAACAGATAGAGAAAATATATTACAATACGAGTATGTGACCAGAGCGCACAGAAACGCTAAAAATAATTATCAAGAAATAACAGAAACCTGTTATTGGCCAACACTAAGAAAAGACACAGAAAAAATAGCCATACACTGTACAAACTGTACAAAGAACAAGTATGAAAGAAAACCAATTAAACACGTAATCGGAACCACGCCAACATCCAATTTAGCTGGCACATCTATACAAATGGACATATTCCAAATACGCGGCACGAGATACTTATCTAGCATTTGTCGCTACTCTAAATACACATACTTACGTAAACTCGACACGAACCGACAATTCCACGAAATAATAGAAGAAGTCATCACACAAATATTCCCCAACTGTACCGAACTGATGACAGAAAACGAAAATATATTCAGCGGCGTCGGCACAACAGCACTAATGAAAAAGCTACAAGTGCATCATTCAACATCGAACGCACAAGTCGAGCGGTTACATTCGACGATACTAGAAAAAGCTAGGACATTAGCAGCAGACAAGGAAAGTACAGCAGATGAAGAAATATTTCAGGCAGTAAAAGAATACAACAGGACACTACATTCAGTAACGGAAGCAAGACCAGTAGATGTATTCTTTAACAGGAACCAACATCCTGACATAGCAGAAAAAATAAAAAAGAAACAAAATTACATGCTTGAATACCACAACAAGAAAAGACACAGAGAATTCCAAGAAGGACAAATAATCTACAAAAAAACAGACAGAAGAGATAAATCCAGTCATCGTTACACAAAACATATAGTAAAAGAAAACCGTGAGGACACAATCTTAACAACCAAGGGGAGGATCATACACAAGGATAATATACGCAATGTCAACACAACAAATATGGATATTGCTGATAACAATACTACTACTTACTACTTAAACAACTACAAACATACGAAATAACAAACTTCGAAGACAAAAAATATATTCCAACACAAACAGACCCATCTTACATATACAACGAAGAAGATTATTTATTCCACATAGTGAATTTAACAACAAATTTTTGACTATTATTAAACCATAACAACATCAATAAACGGACACCACAACAATGAGCAAATAGCAGATACGATGCTCATACAGAGGATAGAAGCACTAAAGGATCAGTTATTAACAAGGAGATACAAACGAGCATTAAATTTCCTAGGCAGTATATTCAGCTTCATTACTGGAGTTACAGATCTCGACGATGTCATAGAAATAAAAGAAAAAATAAATAATATCATAAAAAATAATAATAAACAACTTCACACTTCGAAAAATTATTAAAAACGATTAACGTTAAAGCCATTAAACAAAGAAAACCTTAAAGCCATTAAAAGCAGGAAATACACAAGGAACTGTTAAATGTAAATTAACATAAAATTATTAACATTTAGTACCACAAGCAAATGAGGTATCATATCTTGGCATTCACTTGAACAGAAGGCTCATATGGAGAAAACATATATCATATGAAAATAAGAGCAACAATTTAAACTGACTTTTAAATAATAACTCTAACCTTAGCATTGGCAACAAAGTTTTGTTATTCAAAGCGATTATACTGCTGATTTGGATGTATGCTATTCATTTGTGTGGTACGACCTGTGACTTTCTTCTTCTTCTTCTTAATTGGCGTAGACACCGCTTATGCGATTATAGCCGAGTCAACAACAGCGCGCCAGTCGTTTCTTCTTTTCGCTACGCAGCGCCAATTTGATATTCCAAGCGAGGCCAGGTCCTTCTCCACTTGGTCCTTCCAACGGAGTGGAGGTCTTCCTCTTCCTCTGCTTCCCGCGGCGGGTATTGCGTCGAATACTTTCAGAGCTGGAGTGTTTTCGTCCATCCGGACAACATGACCTAGCCAGCGTAGCCGCTGTCTTTTAATTCGCTGGACTATGTCAATGTCGTTGTATATATCGTACAGCTCATCATTCCATCGAATGCGATATTCGCCGTGGCCAACGCGCAAAGGACCATAAATCTTTCGCAGAACTTTTCTCTCGAAAACTCGCAACGTCGACTCATCTGTTGTTGACATCGTCCAGGCCTCTGCACCATATAGCAGGACGGGAATTATGAGTGACTTATAGAGTTTGTTTTTTGTTTGTCGAGAGAGGACTTTGCTTCTCAATTGCCTACTTAGTCCGAAGTAGCACCTGTTGGCAAGAGTTATCCTGCGTTGGATTTCTAGGCTGACATTGTTGGTGGTGTTTACGCTGGTTCCAAGATAGACGAAATTATCTACAACTTCAAAGTTATGACTGTCAACAGTGACGTGAGTGCCAAGTCGCGTGTGCGACGACTGTTTGTTTGATGACAGGAGATATTTCGTCTTGCCCTCGTTCACTGCCAGACCCATTTCTTTTGCTTCCTTGTCCAGTCTGGAGAAAGCAGAACTAACGGCGCGGGTGTTGAGGCCGATGATATCAATATCATCGGCATACGCCAGCAGTTGTACACTCTTATAGAAGATGGTACCTTCTCTGTTGAGTTCTGCAGCCCGAACTATTTTCTCCAGAAGCAGGTTGGAAAAGTCGCACGATAGGGAATCACCTTGTCTGAAACCTCGTTTGGTATCGAACAGCTCGGAGAGGTCCTTCCCGATCCTGACGGAGCTTTTCGTGTTGCTCAACGTCAGTTTAAACAGCAGTATTAGTTTTGCGGGGATACCAAATTCAGACATCGCGGCATAAAGGCAGCTCCTTTTCGTGCTGTCGAAAGCAGCTTTGAAATCGACAAATAGGTGATGAGTGTCGATTCTCCTTTCACGGGTCTTTTCCAAGATTTGGCGCATGGTGAATATCTGGTCGGTTGTTGATTTACCAGGTCTGAAGCCACACTGATAAGGTCCAATCAGTTTGTTGACGGTGGGCTTTAATCTTTCAGACAATACGCTCGATAGAACCTTATATGCGATATTGAGGAGGCTTATCCCACGGTAGTTGGCGCAGATTGTGGGGTCTCCTTTTTTGGGCATAGCACACTTAAATTCCAATCGTTGGGCATGCTTTCGTCCGACCATATTTTACAAAGAAGTTGATGCATGCTCCTTATCTGTAAGAGTGAGAGAGCAATTTCTAAACGTCAAAACCACCTAAACTCGAGCAACTGTCAAAGTTTAGGTGGTTTTGACGTTTAGCAATTGGAAGCGAGCGATGGCCAGATTGAAATCTTACCAAAAAATATATAAACGGAGGGATTTGTTGCATCGTTCAAGACCACCTATAAAAAATTTAAAACAATGAAAATTAAGTAAATATGTGATATTTAAAGGTATTTGATGAAACGTTTTGTAATTTGAAGCATCATAGTATTATTTTCAATGGAAAATGATTAAAAAAATTTAATGAATGACAGCTAACAAGTTTAATTCTTTTTATTGGGTATTGAAAGGTCAAAATTCAGTTTTTCTTATATACTTTAAAAAGATTTAAATAGTTTCTCCATATAATAAATAACCACTACATAGTAATTTTTATTCGTACTAAATGTTGGGTGTTTTAATTTAAAATGCCCAAAAATTCATATTTTGTTCGATCTGGCCATAATGGAAAATGTTATAAAAAACGCTTATTTTGAGGCGCTCTCACACTGGAATAAGTTTAACAACCCTTTATCCCTGATGTGCAGTGTCCAGTAAGAACGGCTAGATGAATAATTTTGGATTACGTTCAATATTATTTTTACCTCATTTATGTATACTTAATAACATTTTTTCTTTATTTTTCTTTAGTATAAAACCTCCAGATATTATTCTTTTTAATTTTTAAAACTTTTGCAGGAACCCTTTTTAATATACTGTTCGTAAGACCTTTAAATCTTGCTATCTTCTTTTGTTTAAAATATTAAATGCCCTCAGAGCTCTTTGCTATGCATTTAGTAGATGAGCAGTCAAGGTTTGGTACTTGATTCCAAGAGTTCTAGGTGAGATTTGTGATTGAGCTGGACACTCACAGAGTAGAATCGTTTCCTTTCTCCTGTCTAGGTAGTAGCTGCAAATATAGTTGTAACGGACGCCCCGTTATGGCAGCTGTAATATGTATTTTTTCTAGACCTATTTAATAAGTCCTTAGGTATTGTCTTCGTATTTGGTTATAGATTTTCTTCTATTCTGAGCGATTTGTTCAAATCGTGTATTGATCTCTCTCTTAATCGTTCTTAGCAAAAATTTTGAGCTTACATATATTAAGATAATACCGTCTTCCCCAATTAAACTTCTTTTCTATTCACTTTTAGATGTTATTCTCACCTTAAATTAACTATTGCAGTTCAACCTTTAGAGGATATAATCTGATTTATTTTGATTTCTTTGGAAATGGTTCAGAATACCGCTATGTTGCTACTTTCGGTATCAAAACGTTTGTGGGCAGGGTCAGCCCGAGATAATTTACCACCCTAGGCAAATGCTAAATTCTACACCCTTCTTAAGCCTTAACAACCAAATTTATAATTTTTGAAAATAATTCAAGTAATTTTATTTAAAAAATACACTCAGACAACTGTTTTAATATTAATTCATAATGCCGTCAAACGGTCGGGTCAGTCTTCCTTGACACAATGTAGAGCGGACTAACTACGGACACAGGAAGTGTTAGCAACATCCGTATTCCCGTAAATAAATTTGGAACGATATTTATTTATTCCTTTTATTAAGGCCAGGTTCCTCTAAAAAACATAATTTTTTTCAATACATCTTTACAAAACATGTTGAGTAATCAATTTTTTTTACATTAAAAGTACATACATATATTAAATTACTTGAGTTTTTTTTTTTTTCAAAATGGCGGTCCTGAAAATGCCTGCTGAAACTCATCCGATTTGTAGATGGATGACATCATTTCTTGGAAAAGAATTATCTGAAAGCAAAAAACAAAACGGTTTCATCTTCTGTATCGAATTAGCCAAGGCCTCAAGCAGAATGAAACATTTTCAATAAAAAAAATAAAAAAACAAAATGGCGTACTTTTAAATTTTTAACCCTTTTTTCACTTTTAATTGCTTATAACTTTTTTAAATAATAATGAATATTTCTGGTTCTGCTTGAGGCCATAGCCAGATATTTAAAGAGTAAAATGCCGTTTGGTACACATCGATAAGTGCAATAGTTTTGAAATGAGAGTGTCATCCATGCGAAAAAAAGTGGTTCGGAGAAAAATCAGCTTAAACCAAAGGCACGCAGTAGCTGCCGCTACCGAAGGCGTTCGAGTGGCCGGATTTATAATTTTATACTATTTTTACGAGTATACAGTAACGATTTATGAAAAAAAAATCGATTTTTTCAAAATTGCTTGGAGGAACCTTGCCTTAAATAACGAGCAAATGAGGTTTATTATCTTGTCATCACTTCTCAAAATATGAGTACGCACCCTCACAAAAGTATCTTACGTCGCACATTGCTTTTTATATTCTGCATTTTATCCACGCATATACAGTATCTACTGAATAATTGCACTTAAAAAATTAATTAGTTAGGTTAATTAGACAACCAAATAAATAAAAACATTATACATATGTGCACTTAAAGTATTTATTTATGTTTTAATAATAGTACTTAAATAATATTCTTAACTTTTAACGTAAATAATATGATAAAGAAACACAAGACAATGCAGTTATTCTTATATAAATAAAAAAAGAATAAAATAAAACTTAAGGAATTAACAAGTTCATATTATTGTAACATATATATGTATCTGTGGCAACTAATCATAACAGCTTATGTCTAAATGTGAGTTTTGAGATAATAAAGGTTTTGTGTCAAATAAATTTTAATAATTAAATGTTAATAATTAAAAAAAACTGTTTTATTATTAAATATTCGATGTTTTGTACTTAAGATATTATGAATAAATTCATTGGCTGAAAAATATAAACCTAACTTAACTCAAGCTACTATATTGAAACGAAAAATAATTGGTACTGACAGTAAGTCCAAATAAGTGCTTTAGGTTGAATTAAAAAATGCGGTAGACATGAGATAAGATGATTTTTTTAAGCTTTATTAGAAATATAAGAATCAAACAAAAAAATAATCAATAAAAAAAAAATTATAAAATAATAAGTTAAACTAAAATTAATCCACATTTCGATATACATAATTATTATTAATGTAGGATAACCCTTCCAAACAAACGCACTTGGTTCAACTTTATAATTAGCATACACTTTTATTTAAAATACATAAATGTTAAATGTTAATGTACAAACAGAATATGTGAAGTCCGTCCGTTTGACCGTCCTATATGTGTGATGACTGTTTAACGACTGTGCTCTTGTCCTGTTTGTTAAGTTGGTTGTGCCCTATCAGTGCTGCCTATTATCATAGGTCAGGGTTGCTCTTTGTAAGTGAAGTGAGTATGTGTACGTATTAATAGGTGTGTCCACTACGTGTTGTCCTGTCAGCGCTTCCCACAATCGGCCATCCTGCACTTTCATTCGACCCGAATGAAGGATCAAATTTTTTCATGAATTCCGCGACGGTAGTCGTTCGTCCGGGTCCTTCGTGATCTCCAATTTTCACAACTTCGTATCTGCCATGTTTCAACTGCTTAATGATCTTGTACGGTCCAAGATATTTTGGCTTCAGCTTCAGCCCAGATCCATACTGTGTACGTTTGATTGCTACCAGTTCATTAATTTTGTACTCAACTTCAGCTTTACGACGAACATTGTAGGTCTTGCGATTTTCTTCTTGTAAACGAACTATGCTCTCTTTCGCTTGAAGACGGCTTTTCTCACGCTCTGAGTCGATTTCTTCTGTTGCGAAGTTTTCTAAAAGCTCTTCCAGATTCGGCATTTCAGCCACTCGCATTTCTAATCCAGTTAATATCTTAAACGGCGATATTTTTGTACTACGAGGTGGAGTGTTGTTTATAGTCTGTGGTACGCGTTCTACATGTTTGTACCACTCACCAGGACTTTCGTGGCATAATTTCGATATCATAGGTATCACGATTTTGTGTATTCGCTCAACCGGTCCGTTCCCCCTTGGAACACCCGTGGTAATTGTTAGACGCTGAATACCTTCTTTCACACAGTACTCTTTGAAAAGAGTTGACGTAAATGCGGAGCTTCTGTCGCTGATTATGCGCTTTGGATTTCCAAATACCGACGACTGCTTCCTAAGTCTGTCAACTACTGCCTCTGCTCCCGTGTTTTTTGTTAGATAAAGCCAAACAAATTTGGAAAATGCGTCGACAACCACAAGCAAATAATTATAAGATTTCTTCGACATTTCCATAGGTCCAACGTGGTCGACGTGGTATGTACTTTAAGAACAGTCCTCCTTGTTAATTGGATTCAGCCAGCCTTCCTTTTTCCCTACTTCATTTTCGTTTACCAAACATTCGATACAGCTTTTTACTACGCGAGATGTTTTCGCTTTCAACTGTGGAATATAATATGTTTTCTCCACTATGTCATGGGTTTTCTTACTGGAGAAGTGACCTTGTTTATGTGCAATCCTTATCACTTCCTCCTCCATGAGTGAAGGTACTACTATCAACTCTTTGATGGGGTCCTTGTGTAATATGTCGTATTTCATATAGTAACCCTCGTATTCGTCCTTTTCTAAAATCTTCCGTACAGCTCTAACCCAATTGTCCTCTTCTTGAGCTTGCTTTAACCGGTGTCGCAATGAATCTTCCATGAGTAGACAGGAAACTCTGCTCAACGCGTCTACGTGCCTCATTTTAGTGCCACTTCGATGCTCTATTTCGTAATCAAAATCCTGTAAATACATTGCCCAGCGCGAAACTCTTAAGGGTACGTCTCGTTTCTTCATCGTCATGGCGAATGCATTACAAACGGTTACTATTCGGAATTTAATACCTATCAGATATACACGCCATTTCTTGAGTGCTTCGATGATGGCTAGGACTTCGAGTTCGTACGAATGGTAAAACTCCTCACACGGTTTCGTCTTCCGACTCATATACTGGACTGGATGAAAGTTCTGATCATCTCTATTCCTCTGCAATAGTACTGCCCCATATCCGAATTTCGATGCGTCTGTATGCACCTCTGTTACTGCTCGCGGATCATATAACGTTAAAACTGGCGCATTGATTAGTGCCGCTTTTAGTTGCTGAAATGCTGTTAGTTGCTCATCACTTAGTTCATATCGTACATCTTGTTTCAACATTTCTGACAATGGTCTCGCAATTGTTGCGTAACCTTCGATGAATCGCCTAAAGTACGAGGTTAGTCCAAGGAATCGTTGCAGAGCTTTTTTATCACGTGGCAGCGGGAACTGTTTGATGGCGTTCGTCTTCGCCTCTGATGGAACTCAACTTTCCTCACCAGAAACTGACACTTGCTCCAATTGATTCGCAATCCACTAGCTGCAGCTGTCTTCAGCACAACTTCCAAGTTCTTGATGCCCTCGAATTCATCTTTGGAAGGAATTATAAGGTCATTCATGTACGCAATCACGATCCCATCTTTTATCAAATCTCTGAATACGGCTAGAATGAATCTCACAAACACTGCTGGTGAATTACAAATTCCAAATGGTACATACAAAAACTCATACTGTGCGGTACCCGTAACAAATGACGTATATTTTGTGGATTCGGCGTTTACGGGCACGTGAAAAAATCCATTTACCAAATCAAGTGTCGTATATATCTGGACACCTTGCAAACACTCGACTACTTCATCCATCAATGGCATCGGGAAATTGTCCCTTAGTATTTTCGCATTCAATCTCCTATAATCGCAGCATATCCTCTTTTCACCGTTCTTTTTAGGTATCAGAACAATTGGTGATGCATATTCCGATGTGCTGGGTTTAATGACCCCTTCTTCCAACCATCGTCCAACTTGCTCATCGACCCAAATCTTATCTACGTAGGATACTCGCCTCGGCCTCTCGTATACCGGCTCTTCGTCTTTCATTACAATTTTCATCTTGACAGGCGACTTCACGTTCTTCGCTGGTCGATACTCGGTTAAAAACTTATCTATCATCACCGCATGTGTGTGACTGAGATGCTGCAGATCTGTATGTGATGCTACAATCATATCAGAAGCCTAAAAAATGTCTCCAAACTCGCCAATCAATTCATTAATCCGATTCTCATCTTGTTCCATACTGTTCCTTTTCACAGCGCATACATCGGCACTTCCGTATAATGACGTTGATGCCTCGCCACGCTTCATACTATCAGCTCCTTGGGCTCGCTTATTAGTTGTTGACTCTGCAACTAAGCGCTCCTTTACGCTTACGCTGTACTTTTCCATTGTTCCACTCGACCCTCTTCCATTTTTGCGAAGTCCACTATCTTCTTCCACGTGCTTCTCTGACTCTGATTCTCCTCCGTACCTCTTGATGGCACCATCCGACACCTTGCTGTGTTCACGCAGTTCTCTGACTGCCCTCACGTACTCTCCAGTATCACCATTCTCGGGTATGCCGTGCCTTCTATCGCACATCACGTGTTCCTTTGAAACACCCTTCGACACCTCACAGCGTCCACGCGGTTCATTAGCCACGTCCACGTGCCCAACTTCTTCTCCACACGCCTCAGATGAAACTTCTTCGGTACAAACACTTCTGCCGGTCTTCTGCTGCACTCCCTTTATCTGCTTCGACCCTTTTTTGCAAAATTTAACGCTTCCTCAGTCACTATCAAATCTACTTGCTTCAGGATATCATTCCCTATCACGACATAATAACTTAAATCACGCTCATTTGCGACATGAAACTTAACTTCAGCATCAACAAAGCATCATTCCAAATTAGACACAAATCGGAACCAGTATCAATTAACGCAGACATCGTTTGGGGCATCCTATTAGGTGCCGTAAAAATCAAATCTTTGAATAATAAATTGCTGTTCCTGCTTATCTTCCTCATTGTATTCATACTCCCTTTCGCACCCCTTTCTGGCTTGTTGACTTTGACGAAGGTTTTACATTCGGATGCTTTATGTCCTTCTCTTCCGCAACTGTAGCAGGTGAATCTGCCCTGTGGACAATCTCTAGCCATGTGTGAACTTTCTCCGCATCTAAAACACTTCCTATCTCCGGGATTGAAATTCGATGTTACTCTGTTTCACGACGATGATTTGAACGGATTTGCAAATTGGAATGGAGGCTTTCCAGCGTTGATTCGATCGTAAATTTTTATCTGCTCCTTGAGATCACCGATAGACCTTGCTTGGTATAAATTGGATTTGTTTACTTTAGAATCCGGAATACCATCGACGAAATACTCTATAAGGCTGTGGTCATCTAAGTTTATAGGTTTCCCGATTTCCATCAGACAATATAGGTATTCACGCATATCTTCGTTCTGTCGTTTACGTCGGTTCCTCAATGTACGATGTACATCAATTGCTAATACGGTGGTACCAAACTCGCTCTTCAATGCTGATTTCTACGAACTCCAACTACAAATACCAACTTGACCACGTACGAACATCTTTGCAGCTCCCTTCAGTAATTGCTTGGCATAGATATATTTCTGTAGTTCATTCCACTGTAAAGCTTCCGCATTATCTTCGAAGTCTTGTAGCCATTGTTCAAAATTAGGCTGTCCTGAACCACTAAATGGAGTCATGGAATCTTCCACATCCAGAAGTGTAAACATCGATCGCTCTTCAATCGGTGTATTCACGTCTACGTCTACTACCGGCGTCATCGGCCTCATCCTCGCTTGCATTCAGGCCGAAGTGTTTCAGCAATCTGTCCTGCAGTACGGTTTTCCGTCCACTAGCTACTAATCCCAACCTTTCCAAATTTTCCCTAAGTCCGTAATAATATTGGAATAATGTTTGTAAAATGAAATTGAATTACAAAATTTATTAAATTGAATTGAATTATAATATGAATATAAAATTATATGGTCTTACTTTATTCGCCTCAACTGTACTTGTGAATTGTTTTACATTTGTCCTCTTTTGGTTACCGTTACTGTATTTGTTCACTTCTCTGCTACTATACCGCTACCAACGCTTTGCTGCTGCCTTCTCTGCCTTACACCGCTACGAATGCCTTGTTGCTGCCTTCTCTGCTTTACACCACTACGAATGCCTTGTTGCTGCCCTCTCTGCTTTACACCGCTACGAATGTCTTGTTGCTACCCTCTCTGCTTCTACCGCTACGGACGCCCATACGTCTGCGTTCCTGACGCTCGCCTTAATACTCTGTTTCTTTATATTCTTACCCTTTGCTGCTATGTTGCTTTACTTTATTGCTGCTTTCTGGATCTGACTTGTTGCTGACTTGATGGTCTCATACAAAAAAAAATTTACGCAGCTTAAAAATTGCTGCTCATCCGCTACTCTGCTTCTAATCACTGCATTCACCGCTACATTCTAGGCTTTTCTAATAGGCGTCCGTTATACGTCTGTATGTTTCTTAACACCGTTACATTTGCTTTTATATGTAAATATGTATATATTGCAAAAGTACAGTTCTTTTCGCACGTTTTATACTTTTGATATAAAGTTAAAATTTACACATTGACGGAAACGTTTTTATTTATCTAATAACTTTACGCGCACTTCACATTTGAAATATAAAAATGTCAATTTAAAAGTTTTTTTTCCCGCGGGGATACCATCTCACTCTGACACCATATTTGTGGGATAGCCCTTCCAAATAAAAGCACTTGGTTCAACTTTATAATTAGCATACACTTTTATTTAAAATACATAAATGTTAAATGTTCATGTACAAACTGAATATGTGAAGTCCGTCCGTTTGACCGTCCTATATGTGTGACATGGATAAATTGATCCGAAACTCCTCTCTTCGCTTTCTGAGAGTGCCTCACGGTTTGGTATGGCAATACTGAAAGTTCATGGGCTACGAAACAGGTGACAAGCAAAACAATGAACTGCCAGACAAAATCCCATTAAAAATAACTGACAAAATCAGTTCGTTATTTTTCATTGTGGAGTACATAAGTAATTGTGTTGTGAAAATATAGTGTTTTTTTATTAAAAATACAGTGTATAAGTGTTTTTACTAAAAATAAAGTTGGTAAGTGTATTATTAAAGCCATCGTAAATACATGTACATCAGAGAGCTGCAACGATCACAATTTTTTCAATCATACCCGATCATTGACTCAGATTTTTTGTGCTTTGCTTCAACAAAAATGAATAATCGTAAGCGAGCGTGCTCGAAGCGAACAATCAGTTCCAATCACTGTTGCTTGTTTCATGATTTTTCTCGATCGAAAGCCTTGTGTGAGCAGCAAAGAATGCTGCTTGCATTCCGATCGATCACACTCATACGGTTTGGTCATACCGGATGGTTCGATGGAATCTTTGCTCATTTTAAATTTATTATTTTAATTGATATATAAAATTTATGCCACAATTATTATATAGTAGTACAAAAATATGAATTCTTATTTTTCCCAGAAATACATTTGTAAAAAAAGACCTTTATCCTTTGTTATTATCTTAATTTTCCAATTTTCCCAGAAATATATGTATTTGTAAAAAAGGATCTTAATCCTTTGTTAATTATCTTACTTCTCTTACAAATATATTTGCAAAAAAAGGATCTTAATCCTTTTTATATATTCAACATATGTAAAGGATTTAAGGAGTTCAAGAGCTCAAAACGTGCGCTACATCAGCTACCTACGCAAATGATTATATATATTATGATAGCAACTACATACAGCACTTACTAAAAAGTTGAGTTGCAGAGTGTTTTCAATAATCGGTGGCGTAAATAATAATAATAATAATTATAAGTATTAAATAGCATAATTATGGAGAGCGAATCGGCGAAGAGTGTTGCTGACAACATTGCAAAAGGAATGTACACATTATCTGGCCAGCGCAAGGGAAGAAGCTTTATATGGAATATACTTACTGAAATACTAAAGGAAGAGTTAAAGGCTGAAATCAATAAGATTGTGAGCAGTGGTGGCGTGTCAGCAACAATTGATATGTGGTCGGACAACTTTGTAAAGCGCAACTTTTTAGGAGTAACATTCCACTAGCAAAAGGATTTCAATTTCCTTTGACCTAATTTTGGGAATGAAATCAATGGATTTCGAAAGGACAACAGGCGACAACATCTTAAAAAAACTTAATAGTTTATTCAATGAATTTGATATTTCGAATATTGAAAAAATTAAGTTTGTAACGGATAAAGGAACAAATATCTTAAAAGCCTTAGAAAACAATTGTAGACTTGTAGCAGCCATTTGTTTAACAATGTGTTGGACAAGTCGTTCTCTGCCACCACAGAACTCGCAGAAGTGTTGGAATCGTGCAAAAAAATAGTTAAATATTTAAAAAAAATCAAACTTGCAGCATCTCCTGACCACTTCTCTAAAAAGCCAATGCCCAACACGTTGGAACTCCCATTATTTTATGCTCAAGTCGATTATTGACAATTGGGGAGAGATGAATACCATTCTAAGGCAGAATGAACAAAGCCTACGATTGTTACATATCAACATAACTGTTGTTAAAGCGGTAGTGGAAATGTGTGAGAATTTTGAAATTGTATTTAAAAAATTGCAGCTTTGCAGTGCACCTTCACTGTGCTATGTGTTGCCAGGAATTTTAACAATTAAAAATCTATGTCAGCCGGCAACCGATGAAGTACCGGTAATTTTAACATTAAAAGAAAATATAATAAATAATAATATGGTTCCCTAACATCGGTATATGGCACAAAGTTGCATATTTTTTATATCCCCCGGCTTTAAATATGCAGCCAAATGATTTAGAAGACATAAAATTATTTTGCAATACTCGCATATTGACAGAAAATCAATCAGCATTTATAAATACACCTTTATCGGATTCATCGACAACGCATTTTTCATTTGACTCAGACAGTACCTTAGATACCAATAGCCAAGTTTCAGCACGGAATAGAACCAACGACACTTTCTTTTTCCCGCATTTAATAAAACGGAATTCCACACAAACCGCAGAGACGCCTGAGGAAGAATTTGAAAGGTACTGCAATGAAAAAGTAGCAATGGATGAACATTTTAATTTAACTGACTGGTGGCAAAATAATGAAAAGAAATACCCATTTTTAACAAAAATAGCACTGCAAATTCATTCGATTCCTGCCAGCAGCGCAGCCGCTGAGCGTTCTTTTTCCTTAGCTGGAAATATTATAACTGAAAAAAGAAATAGGCTCGGACCATGTACAGTTGATAACTTATTGTTTTTACATTCATTTTTTTTAAATTTTAGCGATTAAGAAACCAAGTTTATTACCTTCTTTTAATTTTAAGTTTTTGTTGATCTCAATGAAGAAGTGATAAAAATTTTAAATTTGTGTTCCCTAATATTTTAAGCATTACCTTTGTTTATTAATTTTAAGCATTAATTGAATTTTAGTTTTAAGCGTTAAAAATGAAGAAATATATGCAGTAATGTTTTGGTTAATTTTATGCATCGCAAAGTGTTTCCATTAAAACACACAAATATGTACATACAAACTATGCATATACATATTTGCAGGGCAATTCTCGATCTGATTGGTTCAATCACAATCTATTCAAACGCACACTTGATCGATGTCTGAGTTTTCTTGCATCATTGGACTTGATCGTGTTTTTCTGTACAATCATTTCCAATCATCATACCGCAACCGAACAATCAGTTTCAATCAGTAAGCAGAGCAATCACATCAATTGATCGAACTCCTTCGTTTTGAGCAGGAAACTCGATTGAACAATTTTGTTGCGACCGCTGTGCTGAGTTGTGACCGTTTTGAGCGAGGCTGATCAAACAGGATCGATCATACTCAATGCAGGTCTCTGATGTACATATGTATATAAATATATTATGTTTTCCTAACGTATTATAGGAAAATGCCGAGAACTAAAAATAAGTGTGTGGCTGGATGCGTAGGAGCGTGACGGTTTTCCAATTTCCCCAACAAGGAGAAGGATGGATCCAGGTTCCTAAATAATTTTAATTAGTAGAAAAATATAGTTATTTAGTGAAATTTAGAAATATTTTTTCATAAATTTTGCCTATTTTGATATTGTTTTAGATGCAATTTATTGCATGATAAAAAATATATCATACTTGCGAAATATAATGTAATTTAGTAAATAGTATTGTAATATTTAATAGATCCAATTTAATATGTTGTTTGGAGTAGCGTAGTAGATGTAAACATTACTATAATTATAAATTAGTAAGTACAAATAAATATAATACTAGTAGAAAGTATCGTAAATACTAATAAATGTCGTGATTTTATTTTGTACCTACATATATGGGTGATATAGGCCTATAGAGTAGGGTGGGTCGATTTAGGATTTTTTTCGATTCGGGAATTCTAATAGTGCGGAAAAGTTGCCTTAGTACTTCCTGATTCCAATGCAACTTTTTGTTTTGAGATCGGATTGCATCTTCAACCCGAACCTCGGCCTTGAAATTTCGGAAATTCGCCTAAAATCGTGAAATTGTCTACCTAGCACCTGAAATACGCATCTCATGGCAAAATGTATAGAACAAAAGTTATTTGTCACGTCATTTGCTACCGAAATGGTGTATGTGATCATGGCCGTAGGACGAACCGTTCCCGAGATATGAGCGAAAAGGCGGCGCGCCGCAGCGCAAGGTGAAAATCAGCTTGCGGCCACACTTCTTGACGTTGATTTCGCCGAGTGCTATCACTCACATTCATTCACCTACGCCAAAGGACACGTTCGGATAGGTCTCCACACAAATATTTTTTCATCGAGTTCCTTCACTCTTGTCGGTGATTTCGCCGAGTTCTATCACTTACATTCATTTCCCTGCGCCACACGACACGTTCGGACTGGTCTCCACGTAAATATTTTTTCATCGAGATCCTTCACTCTTGTCGTTGATTTCGCCAAGTGCTATCACTTATATTCTCTCAACAAAACACAGAACTCAAAATGTCTGTATCTAAATTTAAATTTAGACAGAAATGTCCTGTGTTTGGCATATATCCGTACAATCTCTCTGAGTCCCAGTTACCTACTTACCAGGATGTTCTTTTGTGTTATCAGTCGCCCTATACCAGCTTCCTGTGCAGTGTCAATGTGTATTGGAAATAAGTGTCCAAGTCTTCTGTTGGTTATTGTGCCAAGTTCTTCATTTTGTTCTTGTATTTCATACAGTGCGTTTGGGTCGTGATATAGTGGGTCCAAAGCTTCCATGATACTGTAGAAGTTGAGAGGTGTGTTGTTGCATTCAAGTAACATATCTGCATGCCCCGTGATTCTTCTTCTGAAGGTTGTATTGATATTGTAGAATTGAGGTGTGTTTTGGAATACTTGGAGTGGTTCCATGACTTTCATTACATGTGACTTCCATATCGTATATTCTTCTTTGTTTCCTTGGAAAATAGGTAATTCCTTTATTACTTCGATTTGTACATCTGTTACATTCTGGTATTGCATCGTGGCTTCTTGGTATATTGTTGGAGTAGAAGTTTCGCTAGTATTAGGATTTGTAGTTTGGAACATCCGTAATATTAACTCCTTGTCCTTTCTCCTTTCCTCGTCCAATTTCGAGAACTGATTCTGAATGTAGGACATTATGTAGTTTTCAGGAGTGGTATGGACTGTAGCTGAAGGATTTATGTCTTCGTTTGGCATTGTCCGTTTTGCTCCTTGACTCATTTTGTGAGTGTCTGTCTTCGTTAAGGAAGATTTAAAGATTTTGTCTTTCTTTACTAAAGATTTCAGCTTAAGGATTTAGATGGATGCCGAAGTCCTGTTGTCCGATCTCCTCCTTCCCAGCAAAGAGCGGTTGAGCCCCCAGTTAATTCATATACTTATAAACGGTTAAAATAATATGTATTTACTTTCGCAGAATAAGATTTTTATTCTAGATTCACATACTTAAATTAACATGTTTTCGTATTATCCTATGGGTTATATATTATTCGTTAAGTTGATAACATATTCATGTTTTGTGGCTTAGGTCTAAAGTCTAATTGTATTATTTGTTGTAAACAAGTGCTTATCGTGCGGCCTATGCATGCCTATGTATGTGTATGTATGCCTTGCATTCGGGTATGGTGTGGTATGAGTTCAAAGTCTTGTGTTTGATACTCTTGTTTATTTGATTAGGACAGATCTGGCTTTATCAGCGTTTCTCATATACTTATGTATAAGTCGTGTATATGCGTTTACCCCCGATGCGCACTGGAGAGTTTGTCGGAGCCTCTTGCTGTACCCTTCGCAGTTTGTATCCCTAGGATTTCTAAAAGTCGACTAGACTGAAGTCGATTTATCTATGATCAGCGAAGGAGTGAACATCAACTCACCAGTTTAAAATCAGTAGGGCGATCCCGTACGAGTCCAGGGTGACATCAAGAACCTCCTTCCTGCCTGCCGTCCAACGATCCTCCATTCTGTGGATCCCATCCCTTAAGTGAAAATCCGGAAGATCGCAAAATTCAACAGCCGTTATGACCTCTTTATTTGATGAAAGGCACCCATATATTGATGAGCGATATTTCACCACCGGTGATTTTATCACTGTGATTGAAAAATCGCTTATAGTCACTGTTATTGCTAGCCCAAAATATCAGTGATTGGTGATTTTTCTTCATGCCAATATTTCACTGTGCATGAAATTTACAATTGGCACTAGCTTATGAACAATAATTGCATGTGGTGATTTTTTTGGTGTCAGAAGTAGAAATTGTGATTTTGAATACTTCTTTATTCACTGTGAATATATATGGTGATTGTTTGTGGTTAAACGCAGAAATTTTGATTTCGAATACTTTTTCACTGTGGAAATATATGTGTATTGCATTTTATTTAATTCCGTTGAAGCATTGCTTAAAATAAATATTTTGAATTCGAATTTTTGTAAATTTATTAAATATTGTGAAAATGTATTTTAAAATAAATAAAAGACGAAGTGAAATGAGGCAATTTTTCGAAGTAATAAGTGAAACTCATGCAAAAGGCAAAATTTGTAAAAAAGTTATATCATATAAAACGTCGAACGTTATTAAGAAAAGTAGCGATCGCAATAGCTATAAAAAATCACAGTGATTTTCACTGAAACTAAAAAATCGCTACTTCGCTCATCACTACACCCATACATTTTTTGAGTTCTGCAAACAAATGGAAGTCGCTGGGGCCAAATTTGGAGAATACGGTGGAAGCTCCAACAATTCGAACTTTAGTTCTTGGATTTGAGACATTGTCAAAACGCTCTCGTGACGCGATCCATTGTCCTGATGAAAAAATATTTTTTTCTTCTGCAAACCATGTCTTTTTTCACTAACTTTTCCCTTCAACTGGCCCAAAGGGCATGCATTTCTTGGCCGATTTCCGGATATGAACTCGTTTCAAAACCGAACAACCAGGCTCACACCACTCTCTAGCCTTTTATTTTGATTCAGGATCGTGGTGATAGACCACGTCTCATCCATAGTGATGAATCGACGCACAAAATCCCCTTTGTCCGTTTTTAAAACGGTACGGTGATGGTAAAATTGGAGAGTGATCCCTGGCTAATTTCTGCGTACATGCTGCACGACGATGAGTTGGAAACACCTCCCTTATTGTTGACGAAGATTTTGGCTGAGGCGTCACAAAGAGGAACCGGTGTCATTATCATATAATAATAGGGGAAACATGTGTACCGAAACGTTTTAATTGATGAAACAAGTTGCTTATCCCGTAGCAGAGTGCACGAGTTGTTTCAACGTTTTCAAAGTGGTCGTGAGGACATAAATGACGATCTGTGGGCCAAGCAAAATTCCATCGAAACTGTGCGTAAATTCATCAAAAGTCAGCTGAAATCATTATCGAAATTCATGGAAATGGAATTGAACATCTCTAAAACATCGATTTGTCGCATTTTGAGCGAACATTTGGGCTTACGAAAGGTACACGGTTTGTTCCGCACAAATTGACTGACCAAAAATTTCGACACTTGTGACCGATTATTTGACCAAAAATCACATTTTAATCATTCACCACTCCTCGTATTCACCTGTTATGGTACCGTGCGGCTTCTTCCTTTTCGGAAAAATGCATTTGCCCATGAAAGGAAAGCGTTATGCAGACGTAGAGACCATTCAAAAGGCTTGCACCGGCATACTGGCGCCCATGCCGGCCAACGAGCTAAAACACTCATTCGACTTGCTTTTGAACCGTGCAAAAAGCTGTATTGAAAAAGAAGAGACTATTTTGAATAAAATAAATTGACTTTGCCGAAGAAACCAATTGTTCTGTGTTTTTTTTAAGGCATGTTTACTTTGGAACGCACCTTGTAGATATTTAATATTAGTGGACTGTAGGTGTTTTTACATATTTCTTATCTTATCTTATTATATTACTGCACTCCGCCCTTTAGTAGCAACGAACATGTGCAATTTTGGACAGACCCCAAATCTCGCAGTACAACATCGAAAAACATAAAAATATGCAAATTGCCAAGAGACACCATGATGCTCAAAGGCACAAAAATCTCAATCGCTACACAGATAAAAGTTTTCAATTACGAAGAGGGGCGGAAGAGTAATCCAAATCTCATTTAAAATCTGCCCAATTAGCATAATGCATTTTTGTTATACTCTTGCAACCATTTGCTACAGAGTATTATGTTTTTGTTCATCTAACGGTTGTACGTATCACCTAAAACTAAACGATATAGATATGGGGTTATATATACATACGAGTATATAAATTATCAAGGTGTCGATAAAAGTTGAAATCCGGTGACTGTCTGTCTGTCCATCCGTCCGTCATTGCAATCTGTAACTTGAGTAAAAATTGAGGCATCTTGATGAAATTTGGTATGTATGTTCCCTAGTTCAAAAAAAAATCGAGTTCGTAGATGGGCGCAATCGGACCACTGCCACGACCACAAATCGCCATTAACCAAAAACCTATAAAGTGATATAATTAAGAACTAAATTAAGATATAAAACTGTAATTTGGCACAAGTGAAATCCCATATCTGAGGACCTGACAAACCGATTTCAACATTTACTTAATGTAAAGATTTTCGCACTTTCGGGTGACTTTGCACTGCATATATCGGCCAATATGTGAGTCATCCCATGAAAATAAGAAAGCGGGTTTTACTCATAACAGTGTATCTTTGTGCTTAAAATAGATAAATTTTGGCCCCTATATAACTAA
The DNA here is from genome assembly GCF_023373825.1 of Bactrocera dorsalis. Classification (NCBI taxonomy): domain Eukaryota; kingdom Metazoa; phylum Arthropoda; class Insecta; order Diptera; family Tephritidae; genus Bactrocera; species Bactrocera dorsalis. Next base: position 66,079,593 of record NC_064303.1, read on the forward strand.
TATCAGGATTTTCGAACATCCGGCTCTATATGATTTGATTTACACCTTCAAGCATTTCCCTGGCTTTGATTCTTGCAAATGGCAAGAGTATAAAGTTCGGTTGCACCTGAAGTTAGCCCTTCCTTACATGCTTTTATTTTAAAAAATTTGTTTATTATTTGAATCTAATTTGTTTATATATTGAATCAGATGTAAGTTCTGGGAAGAATTTTTCCCTATCGCGTTATTTACATGAAACAACAATAATTTAACTACGAAAGTGGACTGTGTAACTAAATTGAGAAGCAAGAACAAGTCGTTTTGGTTGTCAACAACAGACTGCGTTATGTAGTAGACATATAATTACGTACAATCATTGGCCTTATGCTAATATTAATAATGGGTAGTCGAAAAAGTCTTTTCGTATTTCTAATCAAACTTCAACTTATTTTTTTTTTACTTTTTTTTATTTTTTTTTATTGAGCTTTAATGAACCAAATATGTATCGTTTTAGTCCACCAATTTTTGCCATTTTTTCGCTAGAGACATAATTCCATCAGCCTAAAACTTTTCCGATTTCCGAAACGGTGACATGTAATTTTCACAGGCTTCTCTTTACTGCATTAAGAGAGTTCTTCATTAACCGAAACTAATTGTAGTCCGATGGTGCAAGGTCAGGGATATAACATCGAAAGTTCCCAGCCATGCTCTCCAGTTTTTACTGAGTCATCAAAGATGTGGTGCTGGAATATACCGAATTATATGAAAATGAATAGCTTTTAAGTGAACGTTTTGCTTTTTGCGCGGTGTCGCGCTACTTGTATCTTCAAAACACAGGTGCAATCTTCCCAGGTCAGCAAAGCTTTAAAGTCCAGAAATTCCTTCTGTTTAAATGAGTTAAGCATTCACCCACTCTACCCAGGAAAACTGGCACACCCCAATAAGACAGCTTAATTCACCACAGCTGATGACACCAACACAGCTCACCATACCTATGCACCCACTCATCAAAAAGGATGGACAACGGGAAAGCAGATACAATTCGTTCGACATATTCGCTATATACTTATCGCTCATCAATTTTCCAATCCACACTGCGCCGCGGAATTCCTTTTTTTGGCTCCGATCGTCGTCGCTCCACCCGCGCCGACAACGATCCAACACATCCTAATTCGATTCGACGCGATATGTCATTTTGTCAAATATTGTAATGCAAACAACGGATAACTTTGATTAAATTGTACTTTTTAAATATACAACTCTTTTTTCATTTTAAACACACGGGACTTTCGTAAATAATTCCGAACGGTTTAAATTTTTATTTAAAAATTCTTTATTGTTGAACTTTTCATTTCGGTTGGTTCTTAAGAACTAGCTATATTCTTTAAAAATTACTTATATTTATACAAGAAAATCGGCTGGCAAGGTTATGGCATCAGTCTTTTGGGATGCCCGTGGTATATTATTCATCGAATGATAAATGAGCCAGTTTTGATTCATTGCATTGTGTATTTGATTGCAGTTCTATTCTACCATTCCCAATATTTAGCAATTTTATTATTTTTCAGGAAGGATCAGTTTGAAATTGTACGCATATATGTATGTATTCATCGTTCCCGTTTAAATATTGTACTGCTCTGTGCAATGTTTCGAAAAGATTTCTGTATATCTCAAATTTTTTATCAACACTTCAGATTTGCTTAATCCGAAGAGCATTCGTATGAATTCATATTTTGCTCCATTTATGGAAAATGCTGTTTTTTCCCTATCTTCTTTTTTTATCATAATTTGGTGAAATCCTGCTTCGAGATCTACCGTGGAAAAATATTTAGCTTTACCTAACGCTTGTATTGACATGTTGACATTACTTTCTGTCCTATTGGTTGCTTCTATCGTTGTGGTAAATGGTAACTTTTCTGTTTTATTATTCTCCTAATTATTTCTCTAACCTCCTCGTCATAATCTTTATTATTATTTGTGTAATTTATTTTTTTATTTTTGTTTTTATTTGTATATTTTAATTGTAGTGACGTGAAATCTATTTTTGCATTTAATTTTTTCAATCCACAAAATTCTATTATCATATCAAAATCTTTAATATCTTCTAGTTCAAAAAAATGGTAAATCATGGCTTAACAGTTGTATTATTTTTTTTACTAGTCATGATGGAATATGGTGTTGATCCTTTGTATCTTTTGCGGAATGATGTTTCTGTTAGAGTGATTTCGTTTGTACCCACTGTTTCTTTGAGGTTCGTCAACATCCATGCGTTCTTGTGGAGGTTGGTATGTATTAAATACTCTTTGAGGTTGTGCATTAGGGTGGCCCTTAGTTGTATGGAGGAAAAAAAAGTTTCTGGATTCTCAATCGCACACTCTAGAAATATGCGAATAGCCCAAAAACTAGTATATACAAAGTTTTGGGTCAATCAAAAAAGGTTTAGAGGTTGCGCAAGGAGCTTGAAATCCTGAAAAATTAAGAATTTTTGCCATTTTTATGTCTCAGACTTTCATTTTTCAAAGCCACACTATCCCTTACTAGTTTTCCATACCGTAATAAGATCTGCATTTTATTATCTTTCTAAAATTACCACAATCTTAAAAATCGGTCGATTGATGATAGAGTTACAGAAAAACAAATATGAAAGTAAATTAAATGTGTTGCACGTGCATTCTCAAGCGTCACATGCTCGTGATATACCGTTATAACGGTTCTAATGTCATTAAAATTTATATTCTGTATTGCTAAAAGCTAGTGTGCTAACGTAGTCGCAAAAGTGAGTACAGAGAAATCGTAGCGTGTAGACAATTTAATTTGCAAAATATTATAATAATGAGTGAATATAATTTTCGGTCGAAAATTTACTTAATTGGAACGTCAAGCTCTCAAATTCTTGGTGCAAAACTACCATCATATAAACAAGTGTTATCAGTTTTTTTTCATAATCATAACATAGTGAAATTATCAATTCGTAAGAGTGCTAGATTGACTATAAAAGAAGTGTCCGTATTTTGGGAAAAAGCAAGAATTCCAATTAGAGATGAAAAACACTGCATTGACAAGTTGGAAAATATGCATAGAGAATGGCAAGCTATTGGAAAAAGTAAAAATCGGTCTAGTGAAAAGCAAAACCAAAAAGTAAAGCAATTTAGTGAAATGTTAGATGATTTATTTGATATTGCTCATGCTAATGCCTTACAACTAATTAAAATTGACACCGACAAAAAGTTTTTGATAAATCAACGAAAAAAGGGGCGACCAGGATGTTTTGGTGTTGTTGATACCAAAACTGCCCAGAAAGAGAAAAGAAAGGCAGCGATTTTAGAAGAACAAATGAGAAGAAAGATACGAGTGGTAGAATTGAGGCAATTAACACAGAAGGTATGTATTTGAATGAAACTGTAATTTGAATGGGGTGACATTTATCTATTTGTAGCAGGAGAATTGTCTTCAGACAGTGATGATGTGCATACAAGTTTGGAAAGTGAGATGGAAGAAGATTCTCATCCATCATGCTCCACTTCCATCAAAAATCGAGGAACGAAGTACGTCTTCACTGAAAGAGTCGTATCTGCCCTAGATAAATGCAAAATTAGTCATTGTTCAGCAATGCATATTGTCACTGCCGTTGCTGAAGCACTAGGACATAATACAAATGAACTCATAATAAACCGTACGTCATTGCAGCGCCAAAGGCATTTAAATCGGTTAAAAAAATCAGAAAACAACAAAGAAAACCTCCAGGTAAGTCGTGTACGGATTAGATCATTGAATCGCGGTATTCGGGTAATAAAACTCTCAAACAAATTTTCTTACATATGTATATCCCTTGAAATTTTTTATTTAAAAAAATATACATTACATCTATATTGCACTTGAATGAACAAATTTTGAATGGTACATTTTTTTAAATAGATACACTGTGGCACTTTGCATTGGGATGGAAAACTCCTTCCGGAAATAACAGGTCGAGAAAAGGTGGAACGACTTCCAGTTGTTGTTACTGACAGGAATGGCGAACACTTAATAGGGGCTCCAAAACTATATGCTGCAACGGACTCAGAAATAGCTGATACGCTGTACGAACTGATATTTGAATGGGACTTGAAGGATCATATTGTGGCCTGTTGTTTTGATACGACATCGACTAACACGGGGGTAATAAAAGGAGCTGCAACGTTGTTAGAAAAAAAACTTGAGCGAAAGCTTTTGTATCTTCATTGTCGGCATCATATACATATATGAAATATTGCTGAGAGGGGTTTTCGAGTGTTATTTTCCCGTAAATACAAGTAAAGACGTCCAATTGTTTCGCCGGTTTCAAGAGAATTGGGAAAATATTGATAAAAACAATTTTAAAGACTTGCTACAAAACAATGAATTAAAATTACGTTTGAATGATAACGTAGATACTATTTTAAATTTTTTTAAGGAAGAGATGAAAAAGAAAATAGTTAGAGATGACTATAGGGAATTATTGGAATTGACGTCTATATGTCTAGGAGCAAATAACGGCATAAAATTTTGTGTACCAGGTCCCACTCATCATGCGCGGTGGATGTCTAAGGCATTATATTGCTTAAAGATCAATTTATTTCGTGAACAGTTCAAACTAACGGAATATGAAGAGAATTCGTTAGCAAGTATATGCGCATTTATTATAAGATTCTACGTTAAGCTTTGGTTTAACTGCACCAATCCGTCTAAAGCACCTCTTCAAGACTTATCTTTTATTAAAGAAATTCACGGGATAGAAATGTTAATATAATATCTGAAATTGCAATAAAAAAATTTTGTAAACATCTCTGGTACCTGTCTGAAGAATGTATTGCATTGACATTATTCGACGATGACGTTGAAACAAAATATTGTGGAAAAAATTAAAAACATCGACAACTGCGACAAGGAAACGGAAAATTTAAAGAGGGTACACGTAAGATCCAATGAAATAAATGAATTTATAAGAAAATAACTACATGATTTTGTAACAGCAAATACAATTGAATTTTTTGGACGGTTTGGGATTTCACCTCAATTTCTGCAGGTAGATCTACTTTATTGGAGGGATACAGAAACCTATCAAAAAGCTAAGGATATTGTTAGAAATATAAAAGTGGTTAACAACACAGCAGAACGTGGAGTAAAACTTATGGAAGAATATAATAGAATACTGACAAATGACGAACAAGAAAAACAGTATTTATTACAAGTTGTAACTGATTATAAAAAACAATTTGATTCACATAATAAATCATTTTTAATTAGATCATAAGAAATAATCTTATATTTTTTATTATTACAATTTAAATTACCTTTCGCACATAACAAATGAAGTAGGGTAGACTAAATTTAAGAAAATGTAAAAATTCGTAATTTTTCAGGATTTCAAGCTCCTTGCGCAACCTCTAAATCTTTTTTGATTGACCTAGAACTTTGTATATACTAGTTTTTTGGCTATTCTCATATTTCTAGGGGGTGCGATCGAGAATCGGAATACTTTGGAAAATAAGGGCCACCCTATTGTGCATAGTTGTAATTGTTCCTCGTTTGTTGCCTTGGTTGGAATTGATTTTGCATGAAGTTGTTATTGTGATGATTAGGTTGATTATATTGATTATATTGGCTTCTTGACCATTGGTTTAAATTATTATTTTGCCATTGTGGTGGATTAAAATTAAAAGGGTTTGTCTTTTGTGGTATTATTCTATGTTGATTACTTTGTCTTTGCCAAAAGTTATTTAAATTTTGTTTTTGGATTTCGATAGGTCGTCTTAGGTTTTTATTTTCACTAGTTTGTTGTAATCGCACTTCGAATTGTTTAGCACTTGTATATGTTTGCATTAAGCTTTGATATTGATTAGATGCTAATGCTGTTGCCAAATTTTTATTTTTTAATCCTTTAATAAATTGTGTTATAGATTCTTGTTCAATATATTTGTTATTTATTTCTGTTTTTAGAAGGTCCACTGTATTTTTAATCAGCTTCCTGTGCAGTGTCAATGTGTATTGGAAATAAGTGTCCAAGTCTTCTGTTGGTTATTGTGCCAAGTTCTTCATTTTGTTCTTGTATTTCATACAGTGCGTTTGGGTCGTGATATAGTGGGTCCAAAGCTTCCATGATACTGTAGAAGTTGAGAGGTGTGTTGTTGAGTTTGTCGGAGCCTCTTGCTGTACCCTTCGCAGTTTGTATCCCTAGGATTTCTAAAAGTCGACTAGACTGAAGTCGATTTATCTATGATCAGCGAAGGAGTGAACATCAACTCACCAGTTTAAAATCAGTAGGGCGATCCCGTACGAGTCCAGGGTGACATCAAGAACCTCCTTCCTGCCTGCCGTCCAACGATCCTCCATTCTGTGGATCCCATCCCTTAAGTGAAAATCCGGAAGATCGCAAAATTCAACAGCCGTTATGACCTCTTTATTTGATGAAAGGCACCCATACATTGATGAGCGATATTTCACCACCGGTGATTTTATCACTGTGATTGAAAAATCGCTTATAGTCACTGTTATTGCTAGCCCAAAATATCAGTGATTGGTGATTTTTCTTCATGCCAATATTTCACTGTGCATGAAATTTACAATTGGCACTAGCTTATGAACAATAATTGCATGTGGTGATTTTTTTGGTGTCAGAAGTAGAAATTGCGATTTTGAATACTTCTTTATTCACTGTGAATATATATGGTGATTGTTTGTGGTTAGACGCAGAAATTTTGATTTCGAATACTTTTTCACTGTGGAAATATATGTGTATTGCATTTTATTTAATTCCGTTGAAGCATTGCTTAAAATAAATATTTTGAATTCGAATTTTTGTAAATTTATTAAATATTGTGAAAATGTATTTTAAAATAAATAAAAGACGAAGTGAAATGAGGCAATTTTTCGAAGTAATAAGTGAAACTCATGCAAAAGGCAAAATTTGTAAAAAAGTTATATCATATAAAACGTCGAACGTTATTAAGAAAAGTAGCGATCGCAATAGCTATAAAAAATCACAGTGATTTTCACTGAAACTAAAAAATCGCTACTTCGCTCATCACTACACCCATACATTTTTTGAGTTCTGCAAACAAATGGAAGTCGCTGGGGCCAAATTTGGAGAATACGGTGGAAGCTCCAACAATTCGAACTTTAGTTCTTGGATTTGAGACATTGTCAAAACGCTCTCGTGACGCGATCCATTGTCCTGATGAAAAAATATTTTTTTCTTCTGCAAACCATGTCTTTTTTCACTAACTTTTCCCTTCAACTGGCCCAAAGGGCATGCATTTCTTGGCCGATTTCCGGATATGAACTCGTTTCAAAACCGAACAACCAGGCTCACACCACTCTCTAGCCTTTTATTTTGATTCAGGATCGTGGTGATAGACCACGTCTCATCCATAGTGATGAATCGACGCACAAAATCCCCTTTGTCCGTTTTTAAAACGGTACGGTGATGGTAAAATTGGAGAGTGATCCCTGGCTAATTTCTGCGTACATGCTGCACGACGATGAGTTGGAAACACCTCCCTTATTGTTGACGAAGATTTTGGCTGAGGCGTCACAAAGAGGAACCGGTGTCATTATCATATAATAATAGGGGAAACATGTGTACCGAAACGTTTTAATTGATGAAACAAGTTGCTTATCCCGTAGCAGAGTGCACGAGTTGTTTCAACGTTTTCAAAGTGGTCGTGAGGACATAAATGACGATCTGTGGGCCAAGCAAAATTCCATCGAAACTGTGCGTAAATTCATCAAAAGTCAGCTGAAATCATTATCGAAATTCATGGAAATGGAATTGAACATCTCTAAAACATCGATTTGTCGCATTTTGAGCGAACATTTGGGCTTACGAAAGGTACACGGTTTGTTCCGCACAAATTGACTGACCAAAAATTTCGACACTTGTGACCGATTATTTGACCAAAAATCACATTTTAATCATTCACCACTCCTCGTATTCACCTGTTATGGTACCGTGCGGCTTCTTCCTTTTCGGAAAAATGCATTTGCCCATGAAAGGAAAGCGTTATGCAGACGTAGAGACCATTCAAAAGGCTTGCACCGGCATACTGGCGCCCATGCCGGCCAACGAGCTAAAACACTCATTCGACTTGCTTTTGAACCGTGCAAAAAGCTGTATTGAAAAAGAAGAGACTATTTTGAATAAAATAAATTGACTTTGCCGAAGAAACCAATTGTTCTGTGTTTTTTTTTAAGGCATGTTTACTTTGGAACGCACCTTGTAGATATTTAATATTAGTGGACTGTAGGTGTTTTTACATATTTCTTATCTTATCTTATTATATTACTGCACTCCGCCCTTTAGTAGCAACGAACATGTGCAATTTTGGACAGACCCCAAATCTCGCAGTACAACATCGAAAAACATAAAAATATGCAAATTGCCAAGAGACACCATGATGCTCAAAGGCACAAAAATCTCAATCGCTACACAGATAAAAGTTTTCAATTACGAAGAGGGGCGGAAGAGTAATCCAAATCTCATTTAAAATCTGCCCAATTAGCATAATGCATTTTTGTTATACTCTTGCAACCATTTGCTACAGAGTATTATGTTTTTGTTCATCTAACGGTTGTACGTATCACCTAAAACTAAACGATATAGATATGGGGTTATATATACATACGAGTATATAAATTATCAAGGTGTCGATAAAAGTTGAAATCCGGTGACTGTCTGTCTGTCCATCCGTCCGTCATTGCAATCTGTAACTTGAGTAAAAATTGAGGCATCTTGATGAAATTTGGTATGTATGTTCCCTAGTTCAAAAAAAAATCGAGTTCGTAGATGGGCGCAATCGGACCACTGCCACGACCACAAATCGCCATTAACCAAAAACCTATAAAGTGATATAATTAAGAACTAAATTAAGATATAAAACTGTAATTTGGCACAAGTGAAATCCCATATCTGAGGACCTGACAAACCGATTTCAACATTTACTTAATGTAAAGATTTTCGCACTTTCGGGTGACTTTGCACTGCATATATCGGCCAATATGTGAGTCATCCCATGAAAATAAGAAAGCGGGTTTTACTCATAACAGTGTATCTTTGTGCTTAAAATAGATAAATTTTGGCCCCTATATAACTAATATCAGGATTTTCGAACATCCGGCTCTATATGATTTGATTTACACCTTCAAGCATTTCCCTGGCTTTGATTCTTGCAAATGGCAAGAGTATAAAGTTCGGTTGCACCTGAAGTTAGCCCTTCCTTACATGCTTTTATTTTAAAAAATTTGTTTATTATTTGAATCTAATTTGTTTATATATTGAATCAGATGTAAGTTCTGGGAAGAATTTTTCCCTATCGCGTTATTTACATGAAACAACAATAATTTAACTACGAAAGTGGACTGTGTAACTAAATTGAGAAGCAAGAACAAGTCGTTTTGGTTGTCAACAACAGACTGCGTTATGTAGTAGACATATAATTACGTACAATCATTGGCCTTATGCTAATATTAATAATGGGTAGTCGAAAAAGTCTTTTCGTATTTCTAATCAAACTTCAACTTATTTTTTTTTTACTTTTTTTTATTTTTTTTTATTGAGCTTTAATGAACCAAATATGTATCGTTTTAGTCCACCAATTTTTGCCATTTTTTCGCTAGAGACATAATTCCATCAGCCTAAAACTTTTCCGATTTCCGAAACGGTGACATGTAATTTTCACAGGCTTCTCTTTACTGCATTAAGAGAGTTCTTCATTAACCGAAACAAATTGTAGTCCGATGGTGCAAGGTCAGGGATATAACATCGAAAGTTCCCAGCCATGCTCTCCAGTTTTTACTGAGTCATCAAAGATGTGGTGCTGGAATATACCGAATTATATGAAAATGAATAGCTTTTAAGTGAACGTTTTGCTTTTTGCGCGGTGTCGCGCTACTTGTATCTTCAAAACACAGGTGCAATCTTCCCAGGTCAGCAAAGCTTTAAAGTCCAGAAATTCCTTCTGTTTAAATGAGTTAAGCATTCACCCACTCTACCCAGGAAAACTGGCACACCCCAATAAGACAGCTTAATTCACCACAGCTGATGACACCAACACAGCTCACCATACCTATGCACCCACTCATCAAAAAGGATGGACAACGGGAAAGCAGATACAATTCGTTCGACATATTGGCTATATACTTATCGCTCATCAATTTTCCAATCCACACTGCGCCACGGAATTCCTTTTTTTGGCTCCGATCGTCGTCGCTCCACCCGCGCCGACAACGATCCAACACATCCTAATTCGATTCGACGCGATATGTCATTTTGTCAAATATTGTAATGCAAACAACGGATAACTTTGATTAAATTGTACTTTTTAAATATACAACTCTTTTTTCATTTTAAACACACGGGACTTTCGTAAATAATTCCGAACGGTTTAAATTTTTATTTAAAAATTCTTTATTGTTGAACTTTTCATTTCGGTTGGTTCTTAAGAACTAGCTATATTCTTAAAAAATTACTTATATTTATACAAGAAAATCGGCTGGCAAGGTTATGGCATCAGTCTTTTGGGATGCCCGTGGTATATTATTCATCGAATGATAAATGAGCCAGTTTTGATTCATTGCATTGTGTATTTGATTGCAGTTCTATTCTACCATTCCCAATATTTAGCAATTTTATTATTTTTCAGGAAGGATCAGTTTGAAATTGTACGCATATATGTATGTATTCATCGTTCCCGTTTAAATATTGTACTGCTCTGTGCAATGTTTCGAAAAGATTTCTGTATATCTCAAATTTTTTATCAACACTTCAGATTTGCTTAATCCGAAGGGCATTCGTATGAATTCATATTTTGCTCCATTTATGGAAAATGCTGTTTTTTCCCTATCTTCTTTTTTTATCATAATTTGGTGAAATCCTGCTTCGAGATCTACCGTGGAAAAATATTTAGCTTTACCTAACGCTTGTATTGACATGTTGACATTACTTTCTGTCCTATTGGTTGCTTCTATCGTTGTGGTAAATGGTAACTTTTCTGTTTTATTATTCTCCTAATTATTTCTCTAACCTCCTCGTCATAATCTTTATTATTATTTGTGTAATTTATTTTTTTATTTTTGTTTTTATTTGTATATTTTAATTGTAGTGACGTGAAATCTATTTTTGCATTTAATTTTTTCAATCCACAAAATTCTATTATCATATCAAAATCTTTAATATCTTCTAGTTCAAAAAAATGGTAAATCATGGCTTAACAGTTGTATTATTTTTTTTACTAGTCATGATGGAATATGGTGTTGATCCTTTGTATCTTTTGCGGAATGATGTTTCTGTTAGAGTGATTTCGTTTGTACCCACTGTTTCTTTGAGGTTCGTCAACATCCATGCGTTCTTGTGGAGGTTGGTATGTATTAAATACTCTTTGAGGTTGTGCATTAGGGTGGCCCTTAGTTGTATGGAGGAAAAAAAAGTTTCTGGATTCTCAATCGCACACTCTAGAAATATGCGAATAGCCCAAAAACTAGTATATACAAAGTTTTGGGTCAATCAAAAAAGGTTTAGAGGTTGCGCAAGGAGCTTGAAATCCTGAAAAATTAAGAATTTTTGCCATTTTTATGTCTCAGACTTTCATTTTTCAAAGCCACACTATCCCTTACTAGTTTTCCATACCGTAATAAGATCTGCATTTTATTATCTTTCTAAAATTACCACAATCTTAAAAATCGGTCGATTGATGATAGAGTTACAGAAAAACAAATATGAAAGTAAATTAAATGTGTTGCACGTGCATTCTCAAGCGTCACATGCTCGTGATATACCGTTATAACGGTTCTAATGTCATTAAAATTTATATTCTGTATTGCTAAAAGCTAGTGTGCTAACGTAGTCGCAAAAGTGAGTACAGAGAAATCGTAGCGTGTAGACAATTTAATTTGCAAAATATTATAATAATGAGTGAATATAATTTTCGGTCGAAAATTTACTTAATTGGAACGTCAAGCTCTCAAATTCTTGGTGCAAAACTACCATCATATAAACAAGTGTTATCAGTTTTTTTTCATAATCATAACATAGTGAAATTATCAATTCGTAAGAGTGCTAGATTGACTATAAAAGAAGTGTCCGTATTTTGGGAAAAAGCAAGAATTCCAATTAGAGATGAAAAACACTGCATTGACAAGTTGGAAAATATGCATAGAGAATGGCAAGCTATTGGAAAAAGTAAAAATCGGTCTAGTGAAAAGCAAAACCAAAAAGTAAAGCAATTTAGTGAAATGTTAGATGATTTATTTGATATTGCTCATGCTAATGCCTTACAACTAATTAAAATTGACACCGACAAAAAGTTTTTGATAAATCAACGAAAAAAGGGGCGACCAGGATGTTTTGGTGTTGTTGATACCAAAACTGCCCAGAAAGAGAAAAGAAAGGCAGCGATTTTAGAAGAACAAATGAGAAGAAAGATACGAGTGGTAGAATTGAGGCAATTAACACAGAAGGTATGTATTTGAATGAAACTGTAATTTGAATGGGGTGACATTTATCTATTTGTAGCAGGAGAATTGTCTTCAGACAGTGATGATGTGCATACAAGTTTGGAAAGTGAGATGGAAGAAGATTCTCATCCATCATGCTCCACTTCCATCAAAAATCGAGGAACGAAGTACGTCTTCACTGAAAGAGTCGTATCTGCCCTAGATAAATGCAAAATTAGTCATTGTTCAGCAATGCATATTGTCACTGCCGTTGCTGAAGCACTAGGACATAATACAAATGAACTCATAATAAACCGTACGTCATTGCAGCGCCAAAGACATTTAAATCGGTTAAAAAAATCAGAAAACAACAAAGAAAACCTCCAGGTAAGTCGTGTACGGATTAGATCATTGAATCGCGGTATTCGGGTAATAAAACTCTCAAACAAATTTTCTTACATATGTATATCCCTTGAAATTTTTTATTTAAAAAAATATACATTACATCTATATTGCACTTGAATGAACAAATTTTGAATGGTACATTTTTTTAAATAGATACACTGTGGCACTTTGCATTGGGATGGAAAACTCCTTCCGGAAATAACAGGTCGAGAAAAGGTGGAACGACTTCCAGTTGTTGTTACTGACAGGAATGGCGAACACTTAATAGGGGCTCCAAAACTATATGCTGCAACGGACTCAGAAATAGCTGATACGCTGTACGAACTGATATTTGAATGGGACTTGAAGGATCATATTGTGGCCTGTTGTTTTGATACGACATCGACTAACACGGGGGTAATAAAAGGAGCTGCAACGTTGTTAGAAAAAAAACTTGAGCGAAAGCTTTTGTATCTTCATTGTCGGCATCATATACATATATGAAATATTGCTGAGAGGGGTTTTCGAGTGTTATTTTCCCGTAAATACAAGTAAAGACGTCCAATTGTTTCGCCGGTTTCAAGAGAATTGGGAAAATATTGATAAAAACAATTTTAAAGACTTGCTACAAAACAATGAATTAAAATTACGTTTGAATGATAACGTAGATACTATTTTAAATTTTTGTAAGGAAGAGATGAAAAAGAAAATAGTTAGAGATGACTATAGGGAATTATTGGAATTGACGTCTATATGTCTAGGAGCAAATAACGGCATAAAATTTTGTGTACCAGGTCCCACTCATCATGCGCGGTGGATGTCTAAGGCATTATATTGCTTAAAGATCAATTTATTTCGTGAACAGTTCAAACTAACGGAATATGAAGAGAATTCGTTAGCAAGTATATGCGCATTTATTATAAGATTCTACGTTAAGCTTTGGTTTAACTGCACCAATCCGTCTAAAGCACCTCTTCAAGACTTATCTTTTATTAAAGAAATTCACGGGATAGAAATGTTAATATAATATCTGAAATTGCAATAAAAAAATTTTGTAAACATCTCTGGTACCTGTCTGAAGAATGTATTGCATTGACATTATTCGACGATGACGTTGAAACAAAATATTGTGGAAAAAATTAAAAACATCGACAACTGCGACAAGGAAACGGAAAATTTAAAGAGGGTACACGTAAGATCCAATGAAATAAATGAATTTATAAGAAAATAACTACATGATTTTGTAACAGCAAATACAATTGAATTTTTTGGACGGTTTGGGATTTCACCTCAATTTCTGCAGGTAGATCTACTTTATTGGAGGGATACAGAAACCTATCAAAAAGCTAAGGATATTGTTAGAAATATAAAAGTGGTTAACAACACAGCAGAACGTGGAGTAAAACTTATGGAAGAATATAATAGAATACTGACAAATGACGAACAAGAAAAACAGTATTTATTACAAGTTGTAACTGATTATAAAAAACAATTTGATTCACATAATAAATCATTTTTAATTAGATCATAAGAAATAATCTTATATTTTTTATTATTACAATTTAAATTACCTTTCGCACATAACAAATGAAGTAGGGTAGACTAAATTTAAGAAAATGTAAAAATTCGTAATTTTTCAGGATTTCAAGCTCCTTGCGCAACCTCTAAATCTTTTTTGATTGACCTAGAACTTTGTATATACTAGTTTTTTGGCTATTCTCATATTTCTAGGGGGTGCGATCGAGAATCGGAATACTTTGGAAAATAAGGGCCACCCTATTGTGCATAGTTGTAATTGTTCCTCGTTTGTTGCCTTGGTTGGAATTGATTTTGCATGAAGTTGTTATTGTGATGATTAGGTTGATTATATTGATTATATTGGCTTCTTGACCAGTGGTTTAAATTATTATTTTGCCATTGTGGTGGATTAAAATTAAAAGGGTTTGTCTTTTGTGGTATTATTCTATGTTGATTACTTGGTCTTTGCCAAAAGTTATTTAAATTTTGTTTTTGGATTTCGATAGGTCGTCTTAGGTTTTTATTTTCACTAGTTTGTTGTAATCGCACTTCGAATTGTTTAGCACTTGTATATGTTTGCATTAAGCTTTGATATTGATTAGATGCTAATGCTGTTGCCAAATTTTTATTTTTTAATCCTTTAATAAATTGTGTTATAGATTCTTGTTCAATATATTTGTTATTTATTTCTGTTTTTAGAAGGTCCACTGTATTTTTAATCAGCTTCCTGTGCAGTGTCAATGTGTATTGGAAATAAGTGTCCAAGTCTTCTGTTGGTTATTGTGCCAAGTTCTTCATTTTGTTCTTGTATTTCATACAGTGCGTTTGGGTCGTGATATAGTGGGTCCAAAGCTTCCATGATACTGTAGAAGTTGAGAGGTGTGTTGTTGCATTCAAGTAACATATCTGCATGCCCCGTGATTCTTCTTCTGAAGATTGTATTGATATTGTAGAATTGAGGTGTGTTTTGGTATACTTGGAGTGGTTCCATGACTTTCATTACATGTGACTTCCATATCGTATATTCTTCTTTGTTTCCTTTAATTCCTTTATTACTTCGATTTGTACATCTGTTACATTCTGGTATTGCATCGTGGCTTCTTGGTATATTGTTGGAGTAGAAGTTTCGCTAGTATTAGGATTTGTAGTTTGGAACATCCGTAATATTAACTCCTTGTCCTTTCTCCTTTCCTCGTCCAATTTCGAGAACTGATTCTGAATGTAGGACATTATGTAGTTTTCAGGAGTGGTATGGACTGTAGCTGAAGGATTTATGTCTTCGTTTGGCATTGTCCGTTTTGCTCCTTGACTCATTTTGTGAGTGTCTGTCTTCGTTAAGGAAGATTTAAAGATTTTGTCTTTCTTTACTAAAGATTTCAGCTTAAGGATTTAGATGGATGCCGAAGTCCTGTTGTCCGATCTCCTCCTTCCCAGCAAAGAGCGGTTGAGCCCCCAGTTAATTCATATACTTATAAACGGTTAAAATAATATGTATTTACTTTCGCAGAATAAGATTTTTATTCTAGATTCACATACTTAAATTAACATGTTTTCGTTGGGTTATTATTATTCGTTAAGTTGATAACATATTCATGTTTTGTGGCTTAGGTCTAAAGTCTAATTGTATTATTTGTTGTAAACAAGTGCTTATCGTGCGGCCTATGCATGCCTATGTATGTGTATGTATGCCTTGCATTCGGGTATGGTGTGGTATGAGTTCAAAGTCTTGTGTTTGATACTCTTGTTTATTTGATTAGGACAGATCTGGCTTTATCAGCGTTTCTCATATACTTATGTATAAGTCGTGTATATGCGTTTACCCCCGATGCGCACTGGAGAGTTTGTCGGAGCCTCTTGCTGTACCCTTCGCAGTTTGTATCCCTAGGATTTCTAAAAGTCGACTAGACTGAAGTCGATTTATCTATGATCAGCGAAGGAGTGAACATCAACTCACCAGTTTAAAATCAGTAGGGCGATCCCGTACGAGTCCAGGGTGACATCAAGAACCTCCTTCCTGCCTGCCGTCCAACGATCCTCCATTCTGTGGATCCCATCCCTTAAGTGAAAATCCGGAAGATCGCAAAATTCAACAGCCGTTATGACCTCTTTATTTGATAAAAGGCACCCATATATTGATGAGCGATATTTCACCACCGGTGATTTTATCACTGTGATTGAAAAATCGCTTATAGTCACTGTTATTGCTAGCCCAAAATATCAGTGATTGGTGATTTTTCTTCATGCCAATATTTCACTGTGCATGAAATTTACAATTGGCACTAGCTTATGAACAATAATTGCATGTGGTGATTTTTTTGGTGTCAGAAGTAGAAATTGTGATTTTGAATACTTCTTTATTCACTGTGAATATATATGGTGATTGTTTGTGGTTAGACGCAGAAATTTTGATTTCGAATACTTTTTCACTGTGGAAATATATGTGTATTGCATTTTATTTAATTCCGTTGAAGCATTGCTTAAAATAAATATTTTGAATTCGAATTTTTGTAAATTTATTAAATATTGTGAAAATGTATTTTAAAATAAATAAAAGACGAAGTGAAATGAGGCAATTTTTCGAAGTAATAAGTGAAACTCATGCAAAAGGCAAAATTTGTAAAAAAGTTATATCATATAAAACGTCGAACGTTATTAAGAAAAGTAGCGATCGCAATAGCTATAAAAAATCACAGTGATTTAAAAATCGCAATCACTCTTTTCACTGAAACTAAAAAATCGCTACTTCGCTCATCACTACACCCATACATTTTTTGAGTTCTGCAAACAAATGGAAGTCGCTGGGGCCAAATTTGGAGAATACGGTGGAAGCTCCAACAATTCGAACTTTAGTTCTTGGATTTGAGACATTGTCAAAACGCTCTCGTGACGCGATCCATTGTCCTGATGAAAAAATATTTTTTTCTTCTGCAAACCGGGTCTTTTTTCACTAACTTTTCCCTTCAACTGGTCCAAAAGGTAGCAATAATTTTCAGAATTAATTGTATTACCAGTTTGCAAGTAATCCACAAACAAAACTCCTCTCGTCGCAAAAAACTGATGCCACAACCTTCTTGGCCGATTTCCGGATATGAACTCGTTTCAAAACCGAACAACCAGGCTCACACCACTCTCTAGCCTTTTATTTTGATTCAGGATCGTGGTGATAGACCACGTCTCATCCATAGTGATGAATCGACGCACAAAATCCCCTTTGTCCGTTTTTAAAACGGTACGGTGATGGTAAAATTGGAGAGTGATCCCTGGCTAATTTCTGCGTACATGCTGCACGACGATGAGTTGGAAACACCTCCCTTATTGTTGACGAAGACTTTGGCTGAGGCGTCACAAAGATGAACCGGTGTCATTTTCATATAATAATAGGGGAAACATGTGTACCGAAACGTTTTAATTGATGAAACAAGTTGCTTATCCCGTAGCAGAGTGCACGAGTGGTTTCAACGTTTTCAAAGTGGTCGTGAGGACATAAATGACGATCTGTGGGCCAAGCAAAATTCCATCGAAACTGTGCGTAAATTCATCAAAAGTCAGCTGAAATCATTATCGAAATTCATGGAAATGGAATTGAACATCTCTAAAACATCGATTTGTCGCATTTTGAGCGAACATTTGGGCTTACGAAAGGTACACGGTTTGTTCCGCACAAATTGACTGACCAAAAATTTCGACACTTGTGACCGATTATTTGACCAAAAATCACATTTTAATCATTCACCACTCCTCGTATTCACCTGTTATGGTACCGTGCGGCTTCTTCCTTTTCGGAAAAATGCATTTGCCCATGAAAGGAAAGCGTTATGCAGACGTAGAGACCATTCAAAAGGCTTGCACCGGCATACTGGCGCCCATGCCGGCCAACGAGCTAAAACACTCATTCGACTTGCTTTTGAACCGTGCAAAAAGCTGTATTGAAAAAGAAGAGACTATTTTGAATAAAATAAATTGACTTTGCCGAAGAAACCAATTGTTCTGTGTTTTTTTTTAAGGCATGTTTACTTTGGAACGCACTTTGTAGATATTTAATATTAGTGGACTGTAGGTGTTTTTACATATTTCTTATCTTATCTTATTATATTACTGCACTCCGCCCTTTAGTAGCAACGAACATGTGCAATTTTGGACAGACCCCAAATCTCGCAGTACAACATCGAAAAACATAAAAATATGCAAATTGCCAAGAGACACCATGATGCTCAAAGGCACAAAAATCTCAATCGCTACACAGATAAAAGTTTTCAATTACGAAGAGGGGCGGAAGAGTAATCCAAATCTCATTTAAAATCTGCCCAATTAGCATAATGCATTTTTGTTATACTCTTGCAACCATTTGCTACAGAGTATTATGTTTTTGTTCATCTAACGGTTGTACGTATCACCTAAAACTAAACGAGATAGATATGGGGTTATATATACATACGAGTATATAAATTATCAAGGTGTCGATAAAAGTTGAAATCTCAGTATATACAGTAGACAACCTTTGCTTTGTTTACATACTTATACTCACCTCTATCAAATCTTAGGGTTTTGTGTAACACTTTTTTTGCTACTTTCATGGTAATCAGGGTGTTGTGTTAGCATTTGAGCTACATATAAATTTTAAATTTTGATCATCACCACTTTAAAATATATTAAATAATGCAAGTGTTTACGTTATTTAAGTGATTATATTGAATCACTTTGAGTATCTGTTCAATTTTATTGGGATATTACTTGTTGTTTAATGTTAAATCAGTTGTTTTTTTGTGTGCAATTTTAAAACACGCTTCAAGTATTTCTATATTTTTGCATGCAGTAGGATACAATCCTGGGTGGTAATTTGTCGTTTGACATATGTATACAAAGTGACAATTAGAAAAATATCAATTACAAAGTGATTTATTGTTTATTATTATTATTATATTTAGTGTGTATTTTGTAATATATATATTTTGTATAAGTGTTTTTGCTGAAAAGCAAGATAAAGGTAAGGTCTATAAATATATCAGAAATATGTTGAAGTTTTTAATAAGTTTGTGTTTACAGAAGAATGCCGAAATCATGTGTATGTAGATGCGCAGGAGCTGAATCCTTCTACAAATTCCCATCGGAACGAGAATTAGCAAGGTATGAATTTATTTTGGAATATATGTTAGATATTTTAATAATACTTGGGTGAATTTATATATATATAACATTCATCAAATATTTAAAGAGCTATACCAGTGTTACGAGTGGAAAGTTAGGTGAATTTCGTGATTTTTTTTTTTATGTACTCCATCGAATATTTCGAACTTCTTTGGACAGAATAAGGTACATTTTCGGCTATATTTGAAGTTTTTTTTTACAAAAATATTTAAAAATAACGAAGTTATGTGCTGTCTTCGGAGGCTCCGAAAAAAGTGTCTTTTTTTATGTAAACAGTTGTCGTTTTTTTAATGGCAAATTTACAATTTTCAACCAATCAAGAAGATCGTAGGTTATTGTATGGTAAATAATATACTATAGAATACTCAGTTTCAACTATAAAAAAAATAATAAAAACCGGTTTTTTGAAAGTGTCACACTGGTATAGCCCCTTTAATGCTATTGTTCTTATGCATACATAAATGTGTGCATTATAAAAATTTAAAATATCTTTTTTTATTAATTCAAAACCATTTTTTTTGCCACATGTGTATTATCTACAGGCAGCCTTTCCACCAATACAAACTACCCAAGTGAAGTGGTTATGTTTTTTTTTCGGGATGGCCTACGGAATACAGTTTTAGTTAAGAACTTTTTTTAAGTATAATGAAAACTGTATTAGTTTTAATTAGGTTAAAGAACAAATGGCTAACAAAATTTTTTTTACGAAAATGTTTAATTATAAATATAATTCTTTAAGTAAATATTATATTAACTTATAAGAGCGTAGTTATACAAAATATGACTACATGTTACTTTTAAATTATCAATACCATAAATAGTATTAATTACTTAAGGTAATTCATTCTACTCATGTAGAACCCCCCAAGGTGATCTAGTCACCGATGCCCAGAGCATACTTAAATTATGGAGGGAACACTTCTCCAGCCTGCTGAATGGCAGTGAACACACAACGCCAGGAGAAGACGAACCCGATTCCCCAATCGATGACGATGGAGAAGACGTTCCATTGCCCGACCAAGAAGAAGTTCGAATAGCAATTACCCGCCTGAAGAACAACAAAGCGGCGGGGCCGATGGACTGCCGGCCGAGCTATTCAAACACGGCGGCGAAGAGCTGATAAGGAGCATGCATCAGCTTCTTTGTAAAATATGGTCGGACGAAAGCATGCCCAACGATTGGAATTTAAGTGTGCTATGCCCAATCCATAAAAAAGGAGACCCCACAATCTGCGCCAACTACCGTGGGATTAGCCTCCTTAATATCGCGTATAAGGTTCTATCGAGCGTATTGTGTGAAAGATTAAAGCCCACCGTCAACAAACTGATTGGACCTTATCAGTGTGGCTTCAGACCTGGTAAATCAACAACCGACCAGATATTCACCATGCGCCAAATCTTGGAAAAGACCCGTGAAAGGAGAATCGACACACACCACCTCTTCGTCGATTTTAAAGCTGCTTTCGACAGTACGAAAAGGAGCTGCCTTTATGCCGCAATGTCTGAATTTGGTATCCCCGCAAAACTAATACGGCTGTGTAAACTGACATTGAGCGGGACCAAAAGCTCCGTCAGGATCGGGAAGGACCTCTCCGAGCCGTTCGATACCAAACGAGGTTTCAGACAAGGCGACTCCCTATCGTGCGATTTCTTCAATCTGCTGCTGGAGAAAATAGTTCGAGCTGCAGAACTTAATCGAGCAGGTACAATCTTTTATAAGAGTGTACAGCTGCTGGCGTATGCCGATGATATTGATATCATCGGTCTCAACACCCGCGCCGTTAGTTCTGCTTTCTCCAGACTGAACAAGGAAGCAACGCAAATGGGTCTGGCAGTGAACGAGGGCAAGACGAAATATCTCCTGTCATCAAACAAACAGTCGTCGCACTCGCGACTTGGCACTCACGTCACTGTTGACAGTCATAACTTTGAAGTTGTAGATAATTTCGTATATCTTTGAACCAGCGTAAACACCACCAACAATGTCAGCTTTGAAATCCAACGCAGGATAACTCTTGCCAACAGGTGCTACTTCGGACTGAGTAGGCAATTGAGAAGCAAAGTCCTCTCTCGACAGACAAAAACCAAACTCTATCAGTCACTCATAATTCCCGTCCTGCTATATGGTGCAGAGGCCTGGACGATGTCAACAACAGATGAGTCGACGTTGCGAGTTTTCGAGAGAAAAGTTCTGCGAAAGATTTATGGTCCTTTGCGCGTTGGCCACGGCGAATATCGCATTCGATGGAACGATGAGCTGTACGAGATATACGACGACATTGACATAGTTCAGCGAATTAAAAGACAGCGGCTACGCTGGCTAGGTCATGTTGTCCGAATGGACGAAAACACTCCAGCTCTGAAAGTATTCGACGCTGTACCCGCCGGGGGAAGCAGAGGAAGAGGAAGACCTCCACTCCGTTGGAAGGACCAAGTGGAGAAGGACCTGGCTTCGCTTGGAATATCCAATTGGCGCCACGTAGCGAAGAGAAGAAACGACTGGCGCGCTGTTGTTGACTCGGCTATAATCGCGTAAGCGGTGTCTACGCCAGTAAAGAAGAAGAATTCATTTTGTTAAACCTTAAAAATTAGTCATAGATAATATGATAGTTTTTAAAAGATAAGTTTTTTTGTATGAAAATAAACTTATAAATACATAGTTTATTAAAAATTTCGGCGATGTTTTAAATGATGCCTCTAAAAAGGTTGGTTCACTTCATGCATTTATTTAATGCTTTTCATGCGTTTTAAGTTTTTTTTGCACCATTTAAATTTTTATTTTAAAAAACTAACCAATTTAATGCTTTTCATGCGTTTTAATTTTTTTTGCACCATTTAATTTTTTATTAAAAAAAAAAACTAACCAAGATTTATTTGTTTTATACTAACCATTTTGCTTGCATATTCTTTTCTTAAATTTATGAAAATTTTTATAGACGAGGAAAATGGATGCAACTTTTGGGGGTAACAGACACCCCAAAAAAAGAGCTATTCGCCTGCCAGCGCCATTTCTCGTTCCGGATCAGGAACAAATTAAAGCTAACTAAAGGGGCAGTCCCCGATAGTAATTTGTACGCACCCACAGTAGATGGAATTACAAAAAATAATTTAGGGGTTGAAATAGGTAGCTTAGTCGAACAGACGGACGCAGATGACGGGGTAATTCGATTAGGGCCTGAGGATTTTGCTGCTCAGGAGGAGGGTTTTAATTATTTTAGGGAAACAGAAAAAGCTAGGGCAGAAGTGATTCCTTTTGGGGTTCGATTTCAGGGGACCCAAACCGAATCATATTTCTGCGATGGATCCTTCAGTCATCGAAATTGCCAAGAACAACTTGACAATGCGATGAATCAAATTTCATTATTAATGAAGTTAATCAAAGAAAAAGAGCAGGAGATATTAGAGCTAAAAGCCCAAAAAGATTATTTAATTAATCAAAACAATATCCATCCCCAAATTGATGAGATTTGTGGCAAATTACCACCGCATCTCGCAATATGTGTCCGAAATAGTGTAAAAAATACTTCTCGCAGCCTTTCAGGTCGCAGATATAGCAAAAATATGAAGACTATAGCCCTTGGAGTAAAATTCACATCTCCTTTGGCCTATAGATATTTGCGACCCCTTTTTCATTGGCCTTCTACAACCACCCTTTCAAAATTTATAAAAGGTTGGCCAAGAAATCCTGGATGCTCATTTTGCAGCATTAAGTCCCTGGAGTTGCGTAGCCGAGGCTTTAGTAATGAGGAGAAATACATTTCATTGTGTTGTGATGAAATGTCATTGAAAACTCATTTGAAATATGATAGGTATAGGGATTTTATAGTAGGATTGGAGGACTATGGGGATGAAAATCGCACGTCCAGGATAGCCAACAGTGTTTTTACAGTAATGGCTCAAGGCATTGGAGGCAACTCCTGGTCTCAACCAGTTGCATACTTTTTCGTCCATAATTCTTTTAAAGGGGATGTGGTTCGGAAGTATGTTTTTGAAGTGATTGAGAAACTCCAGGGAATAGGTCTTCATACCTGTCAATTAGTCTGTGATCAAGGATCCAATTTTGTTAATTTTGCTAAGGTAGTGGGGATTACAGATGATAGGCCCTATTTTGAAGTTAACGGTGAAGAAATCGTGTTCTTTTATGATTCTCCTCACCTGTTAAAGAGTACGAGAAATTGTATTGAAAACTTCAAAAACCATGTACAATTTCGTGGGCATCCTGTAGATTGGAAAGATATAGTTCATTTCCATCAACAGGATTCACATCGTGATATTCGATGTGCGCCAAAATTGACTTCCGCACATTTAAAGCCCAGTACTTTTCAAAAAATGAATGTACGTTTAGCTGCCCAAGTCTTTAGCAATACAGTTGCTAGCGCAATGTTAGCCATGTATACAACGGGTCACTTAAATACATCTCAGTCCCAAACTTTTTTAAATACCGCGGAGCTTGTATTGTTTTTCGACCAACTTTTCAATATTTTTAATAGTAAATACCTCGGAACATTGAAAAAATATGGTGAATCCTTTTCGGGCAGCTTAGATCAAATGAATTTTTTAGTAGAAGCCGAAGAAGCACTTAACTCTATCACTGTTTGTGATATGTTTGGTCGAGATATCACAAATACATTTTCGTTCATTAGAGGTTGGCTTCTTAACATTCGCAGTTTAAGATGATTGTGGCGCGTATTGGATTTGAATATATTAAGACAAGAAGACTTTGCCAAGACGAACTGGAACACTACTTCGGACAGATTAGGAAAGGGGGAGGATTAAACGCCAGAACAACTCCTTCTATGTTTTCTGACCTTTTCCGCCAATCTTGGGGCCTTAGACATGTCAAATTTGTGACACGTGGCAATTGTGAATCTCTGCAGGGTAGAGATTTAGAGATATTTTCTTTCAATACCCTTGAAAGGGTATGTAATGACCCTTTGATTCAGGATAGTTCTTGGCAAACATTTCAAGGTTTGCCAAGACCGTTCTTAGATAGCCCCTATAATGTTAGGAATTGTATCGAAATCGATGTAATTGAAAGCGATTTCCTACAGCGAAATTCATTTGCATATTTTTGTGGTTATATGTATTATGAATATTTTAAATTGCATAATTGTTCCCAACCTTTGCCACTTTTTGAAAAAGACCAGATCCCTGAAGACGCATTCACTTTTACAAAAGAAAAAGTGTACGATTCGTCAAATCTGGTAAAAGCTCCTGAACCCTTCATAGATTTTTTGAAAAAACTTGATGCTATATTGAATGACAATTTTGATTCTTGTTGTCATCTTGTAGGATTTTCAAAAAAATTACATAGTATGATGGGAGATGTAGAGCCTTTTTATTGCTGCGAAAACTCACAACCCGACGTTTTAAAATTCCTTTTTATTAGAATTAGGACATATTTTTCTTTAAGAATTTTTAATAAGCAGGCAGCCAGCCCTCATTTCCGGCACATAAAATTTTTGTGCATTTCACCTCCCCCTTTTAAAGTTAGTTTCTGTATTTTAATATATTTAATAGAGTTATAGGATTTATAGGATTTTTGATGCATCTATTGTGGGAGCTTATTAAACATTTTGTGCAATATTTATATTTAAATTTTTATGTAAATTATTAATTATGTTTATTTTAAGTCGTAAAGGTGAAAATAGGCCTACCGGGGAACCGAACACCTAAAAAAAGTCGGTAACGCGCCTTATTGCAAACCTCAGGGGTGGTGTGGAATATGCAAAACTTAAAGATTAAAAAATAAATTATTAAAAATATTTATAACGATAATAAAATTTGTTTAATTTCATTGGAATAAAGAGAGTTATATAACTGAGAAATACATATGCTAATAAATTAAATAATCTAAAACGAGTTAACAGTCCTTGATCAAATATATATATAGATCTTCTGGTGACGAATGTGATGTGAATCCAAGGAATATTGTTTTCGTCTAATGAATTCATCCGTTTCATGCTAATCGGCTTCTTCAGGTTTCAATGGCTGCTGCCTACAATCAAGATAACAATATTTTAAAATACTTAAACTTTTCCACAAAAAAATGGTTACATTACCATTAGATTGATTTCTTTTATTGCCAACACAAGATTAGTAGCTTGAAACCCCGTATTAACACACGACTCAAATAATTTTGAGTAATCAATTCCTTGATTCCAATTATAGCTCCGCGCGATGGGTATGTTTTCCGTGCTTTTTCACTTCTTTTAAGTACCGCTTCATTGGCGATATCTGGTTCAACGGACATTTTCTATTGTATAAAACCTATGTTCACTCCAAACTTTAAATAAAATATTTAGTAACTTTATACAAAATAAACTTTCTTTTGATTTATTTTAATGTTCGAATATTGAAAGCTGCACCTTTTATGTTTTCTGTCGGTCAAATGTAAACAAATACATTCAGAAGAAAACTCACCACCGAGAAATCTGAAAACAGGACTGCATTTTATTATTAAGAACTCACTACAAAAAGAATATCTGAATATCACTAAATGATATTTTTATGGCCGAAATATTGCACACTATGGCATTTAAATCACCTATTGGTAAATATATAACATTAATAAATAATTTTCTTTTATATTAAGCAACAATATTTATAGTTTTTTTATTTAATAAAATAAATTTGCTAAGTATTTAGAACCTCAATTTATACATGACTGCGTTGCTACAGATTGCTACCACTGATAATCCAAGATGGCCGCTATTCACCCCCATGAAAGCTACCACGCAAAAGGTTGTCTACTGTATATACTGAGGTTGAAATCCGGTGACTGTCTGTCTGTCCATCCGTCCGTCATTGCAATCTGTAACTTGAGTAAAAATTGAGGCATCTTGATGAAACTTGGTATGTATGTTCCCTAGAACAAAAAAAATCGAGTTCGTAGATGGGCGCAATCGGACCACTGCCACGACCACAAATCGCCATTAACCAAAAACCTATAAAGTGATATAATTAAGAACTAAATTAAGATATAAAACTGTAATTTGGCACAAGTAAAATCCCATATCTGAGGACCTGACAAACCGATTTCAACATTTACTTAATGTAAAGATTTTCGAACTTTCGGGTGACTTTGCACTGCATATATCGGCCAATATGTGAGTCATCCCATGAAAATAAGAAAGCGGGTTTTACTCATAACAGTGTATCTTTGTGCTTAAAATAGATAAATTTTGGCCCCTATATAACTAATATCAGGATTTTCGAACATCCGGCTCTATATGATTATATTTACACCTTCAAGCATTTCCCTGGCTTTGATTCTTGCAAATGGCAAGAGTATAAAGTTCGGTTGCACCTGAAGTTAGCCCTTCCTTACATGCTTTTATTTTAAAAAAATTGTTTATTATTTGAATCTAATTTGTTTATATATTGAATCAGATGTAAGTTCTGGGAAGAATTTTTCCCTATCGCGTTATTTACATGAAACAACAATAATTTAACTACGAAAGTGGACTGTGTAACTAAATTGAGAAGCAAGAACAAGTCGTTTTGGTTGTCAACAACAGACTGCGTTATTTAATGTAGTAGACATATCATTACGTACAATCATTGGCCTTATGCTAATATTAATAATGGGTAGTCGAAAAAGTCTTTTCGTATTTCTAATCAAACTTCAACTTATTTTTTTTTTATTTTTTTTTATTTTTTTTTATTGAGCTTTAATGGACCAAATATGTATCGTTTTAGTCCACCAATTTTTGCCATTTTTTCGCTAGAGACATAATTCCATCAGTCTAAAACTTTTCCGATTTCCGAAACGGTGATATGTAATTTTCACAGGCTTCTCTTTACTGCATTAAGAGAGTTCTTCATTAACCGAAACAAATTGTAGTCCGATGGTGCAAGGTCAGGGATATAACATCGAAAGTTCCCAGCCATGCTCTCCAGTTTTTACTGAGTCATCAAAGATGTGGTGCTGGAATATACCGAATTATATGAAAATGAATAGCTTTTAAGTGAACGTTTTGCTTTTTGCGCGGTGTCGCGCTACTTGTATCTTCAAAACACAGGTGCAATCTTCCCAGGTCAGCAAAGCTTTAAAGTCCAGAAATTCCTTCTGTTTAAATGAGTTAAGCATTCACCCACTCTACCCAGGAAAACTGGCACACTCCAATAAGACAGCTTAATTCACCACAGCTGATGACACCAACACAGCTCACCATACTTATGCACCCACTCATCAAAAAGGATGGACAACGGGAAAGCAGATACAATTCGTTCGACATATTCGCTATATACTTATCGCTCATCAATTTTCCAATCCACACTGCGCCTCGGAATTCCTTTTTTTTGGCTCCGATCGTCGTCGCTCCACCCGCGCCGACAACGATCCAACACATCCTAATTCGATTCGACGCGATATGTCATTTTGTCAAATATTGTAATGCAAACAACGGATAACTTTGATTAAATTGTACTTTTTAAATATACAACTCTTTTTTCATTTTAAACACACGGGACTTTCGTAAATAATTCCGAACGGTTTAAATTTGTATTTAAAAATTCTTTATTGTTGAACTTTTCATTTCGGTTGGTTCTTAAGAACTAGCTATATTCTTTAAAAATTACTTATATTTATACAAGAAAATCGGCTGGCAAGGTTATGGCATCAGTCTTTTGGGATGCCCGTGGTATATTATTCATCGAATGATAAATGAGCCAGTTTTGATTCATTGCATTGTGTATTTGATTGCAGTTCTATTCTACCATTCCCAATATTTAGCAATTTTATTATTTTTCAGGAAGGATCAGTTTGAAATTGTACACATATATGTATGTTTTCATCGTTCCCGTTTAAATATTGTACTGCTCTGTGCAATGTTTTGAAAAGATTTCTGTATATCTCAAATTTTTTATCAACACTTCAGTTATGCCGCTATTTTCTTATGCCAAACCTTTTGCAATTTTAAATTGCCTGTCAAGATACCCCCTCCAATAGTTAGCAGGTATGAAAAAAATGTTATAGCTACCCATAGATGTATTGAATCACCAAATTTATTACTTAAGAACGAACTCTGTCCTAAATATAAAAACTTGATCCACAGATGTCGCCTTTTACTTTGGCATCGTTTTGTTTCATGCACGTTTACGCCAATTTAAGGTTTGAATATTCGATACTGCGATGGTAGCGCCATCTATCGGTCAAACATTCCACAATTAACAATTGATTAAAAATGAAAAAATAATTTTAAAAACATTTTCCATTGGACCAAATTGTAAATCTAAACCATTCTCGAACCTCCTTGAACATACACACAAAATTTCATCAGAATCGGTCCATCCGTTTAGGAACAGTTCATATGCAAACACACGGTCAGAAGATTTATATATATAAAGATTGTTCTTAAATTTTCAAACGCGTTTGTAGTTGACCGCCTTTTTTATAGTTCCGTACAAAATTTTGTTCTTACAGTTTAGCAGTTTAGGAAAAAGTCGGATGTAGTTTTGTAACACCCTCTCCTCGATTGAAGGAACACCGGCTTCCGTAAGCAAAGAACTTGTAGGTGACGTCGGAAATGCACGAAGACTTCTGCGAATGGTCATATGATAGGGACCGGATATAAGCTTGATGTTACTTTTAGCACAATTACCGTAAACTGGAAGACCGTAGTCAATTTTTGATAATATAATAGATTTAGTGATGTTTACGAGGGTGGTACTATGAATTAAACTATGTTTGGATGATAGATACTTTACAATATTCAAACGAGAAATTAAACAGTTTCTAATATAGTTACAGTGCGCTTTAAAAGTGTGTTTTCTATCAAAGAATACACCAAGTATTTTAAGTCTATCGACAGTTTCAATAATTGTATTATTGAAACTAAAACTTATACTGTTACAACTGAGTTTTTTGCACATGTGGAATATCTTACACTTTTTGAATGATAATTGGGCTCCTGATAGTTCAGACCAGTCTGAGATATCGGAGAGGATCTCGGAAAAGTGGTTTTTTACAATATTTAGATCTTTTATCTTAGTAAATATAAGAACATCATCAGCATACACTATATGATCAATATGATTATATTTATTCAAAATGTTACTGATAGCATTGAAAGCTATAATAAACAGCGTTACAGAAAGGGGCGATCCTTGTGGGATGTCGTTAGTAAAATTAAAAACCTTAGAATACATATCTGTTGTTACTTTTGGCTCTTAGTCTTCGGTTCATTAAAAAATCTTTAATGAAATTAAAAAATTTTTTCCCGACCTTCCATTTTGTTAGCTGTTCTAATACTATGTGCGCCCCTACTCGATCAAAAGCTTTTTCGAAGTCTAGGCTTATGGTTTTTCGTAGATAGTGCAATCGAAGCGTTATGATCGAATTAAAGAAGGGCATCCATGGTACTATGACCATTTTTGAAGGCGACTTGGTGTTGGCTGATTAGATTATTTTTTAGAGCGAGCCACATAATGCGTTTGGAAATAATTTTTTCGATCACCTTTCCCATACAGGGAATTAAGGATATGGGTCTGTAGCTTGAAATGGATGTATTTGGCTTGTTAGGCTTGAGAATAGGGAGAATAGGAACGACTGTGACCGTTTTCCAAGTTTGTGGATAAACACCTTTATCGAAAATGTTATTATAAAGGTCCAAGAGCCTAGATTTAAGTCCGACTGGAAGATTTTTTAACATGTCGTAAGAAATCCGGTCAAAGCCAGGGGTTTTACCTTTCATTGAGGTGAGTGTTGAATTAAGCTCATCGTATGTTATTGGGAATTCTAGTGTTTTTGCTGTGGGAAATGGATTACAATGGTATGTTGAGTTAAAATATCTCAATTTTTCGGAAACGAAACGTTGGTGAAAGTTTGTGTCGCTGGAGTATTGGGACTAATTTGAGGCAAAATGATGGGTTTATATTATTAGTTAAATTTTCAAAGTTTGAGCGCTTAGCTTCTTTCAATTTTCTCCTAAAGGTGGCATTGGCTTTTTTGTAACTGATGAGATTAGCTGTAGACCGATTTCTCTTGAACATTTCCCAAGCATTTTGTTTAATATTTCTAAAATTTTGGAGATCTGGGTTCCACCACGGGACAACTTTCCTAACAGGGCGGCGCCTAGTGGTTTGGGGATGGCATAATGGGCAGCTGAGCGTATACATTTTTGGATAGAAGAGGCTTCTTTGTTTATGTTGAGGCTGGTTGGATGTTGTAGGTTTAGCCAAACATTGGTATTTTCGCCAGTCAGCTCTTTCCAAAATGAACTTCGGTTTTGGGGAGGTTTTAATGTTAGGTTGTTGTGGAAGAAAAGTTGTCAGAATAGGGAAGTGGTCGCCACAATAGAGATCTTGAGGAGTTTTGCCGGAAAGTTTGGGTGCCAATGAGGCAGAGCTGGCAATGACATCGATATGGATAAGAGTTTGATGCGTGGATAAGTGAGTTGGTTGACCGTCATTCAAAACGACTAGATTGTTGTATAAAATTACGTCTTCAACAGATTTGCTCCTTCTGTTGACGGTGGGTGAGCCCCACATAGGGCTCCAAGCATTTAAATCTCCCAACGGAATGATTGGCGTACTGTAACTGTTCAAGATGTTATTAATAGCAGTGAAATGCTGCTGAGGTGGAATGCACATTGAGATAATGGTGAACTTATAGCTTCAATTTACTTCGATTACTATAGAGGAAATCTCTGAGTTGACAGCAATAAGTTTGTGAGGGATTGACTTTTTAATAAGTACACCTATACCTTGCTTTTTATTAGTGTTAGAAGGCAGGTTGTGAAAGTAGCTGTGAGATTGTTTAGGGGCCTGGGCGGATTTATTGAATGCCACATGAGTTTCTGCAAGAGATATCAAAGATGAGTTATATTCTTTAATTAGAATTTGAAGGTGATCGTAATTATTGTAATAGTCTTTGATATTCCACTGCAAGATGGAGAAAATTTTGGTGAGAACTGAAAGAGCTAAAGCTATTTATTTATTTATTTTTTTTTCTATTGAGTTAGTCATATCAGTATTGGGTGCTAATGAAGAGTTTAATTGTAGAATTAATTTATTTAGAAATTCGGAGGGAAAGAAGTTAGAATGGGTTATATTAATTTCTGTCGGTGAGTTTAAAGTTGCGTTTGGTTGAGTAGAAGAGCTTTCGTGCGTGTTGGTTTCTGAGTAAGTCAAAAGTGATCCTGTCTACGCGTAGATCGCCTTTGCTTTGTACCATGTCCGCAGTGTTCGATATTTTAACTATTTTTTTATGAACTGTTTTTATTCTTTAAAAAATCGTTGGATGTAATTGTTTTGGTCGCGTGGTTGATCTTGCTGTGCCTCGATTCACAGCCGCTGAATATATTTTTTAAACAACAGTATTTACACAGCGTTTAGTTTCGTACTAAAACGGCTTACGTGATCATATAAATGAGGGAATATGAACCTGTCTTACAATTTCTTATTCATTTGCCTATATATTCATATATAATAAGACTTTTACATATATTGCCTGTATTTTATTCATACAGGTCTTACTTGCCTGTATTTTCCTTATACAGGTTTTTTTCCTTGGCTGAGACCACCTTTCTTAGGCTCGTTAATCTTGCCTGCTTTTTTCTTCTTACAGGACTTTCTCTTGCCTGCACTTTCCTTATACAGGTCTTTTCTTTGGCTGAGCCAACTATCCGGCCCGAAGGACAAAAAATGTTTGATTTGTGGTGTCAAACATTGGCCTCAAAAAAAGAATTTGTCATTCCTTACCACTGGTGGGGGGAAATGAAAAGTCCTATTTCGAGGGAGAATATATTCATTTTGATTTTATTGTTAAAATTGTGAACCTTATATACTATTTTAGAGTTCTTACTTATCTAATTAAACATATCTGTGGCAACAAATATTAACGACTTAATTTTATTAAATATTTTAATTCTCCTCTTCATGTTCTAGCACTCAGCCAAATTTCAATTACAAAATGTTATTTTTGATGAAGTTATACGCATTACCATTTTATCTTAAGTCTTTTTAGAAAATAATACATTAGCCACAACATCTTAATTCCACTTAATTTTTGAAGTTATACTTCAAATACGGCGCCGGAAAAGGTTGCGATAGATTCTGGTTGCGCAACCTTCCATATAAAAGTAACGCAAAGTTGCGCAACCTCGCTCCATCCATATGAATGTAACGCAACCTTGTCTGCGAAGATGTGCGAGTAGCAAGCGAAGCGGTGACAATCGTTTGTTCGTTTCTTTCGGCACAGCTCGGCCGACACAACAACACAACACAATGTTCCATGCTTATGCTGTTGTTGTTTTTGTAGAACAATGTTTCAATTTTTGGTTGGTGACATATTCACATGTGTGCGCATATGTATGTTTGTATGCTTGTGCATTATTGAAGTTATACTTCTTTTTCTTTCGTTTGTCTTTCATTTCTGCGAATTCTCAACTATTTTACGTATGTTTTGGTTGAAATACTCTGCGTTGGCATTTCAGAATCACACAGAATCATTTCTGTGGTTTTTGAAACTGACCCACGAGGACGAGGTATATGATTTTATCTGGGAGCGTGAGATTTAAGAAAATCGCTCGCTTACAAGGGATAAAATGACTTCTGAGTGGCGATTTTAATGAATAAATTCACAGAATCATTTCTGTGCTTTTGGAAATCTATACTAATAAATATTTTTTTCTTACTAATAGAAAATAAATTTATCACAGCAATATACATAAACATATACATAATATTGCTGTGATAAATTTAATTTCTATTAGTAAGCAAAAAATTAAAAATAAATTTATTAAGACTATACTTCTCAGGGCATCACAGCAATGTTATGTATATGTATATACATATTATGCATATGTATATGTATATTGCTGTGATAAATTTATTGCGAAAGCAAATGTTCTACAAAGTATGTATATTTCTATACTTAAACAAAATTATTAGAACCATCGTATGTTTCTTGCATGAATAACCAAATCATACTTAAGTCAGCGCAACCTAATTGTCAATGGTGGTGTTGGTGGTAAGCGCTTGGAAGGTCAAGATGCTAACACAGGTCCCAGGTTCGAATCCCGACAGAATAAATTTTTAATTTTTTGCTTTTAACATCGTATACTATACAAATTAGTATTTTTCTTTAATTTAATTTCTATTAGTAAGAAAAATATTTATTTGTATAGTATACGATGTTATCCTATCCTATCCTATCCTATCCTATCTTGTGTATCTGCACATGCTCATATGAGTGTTTTTTTTTATAGTAGGGGGAAGCATCGAAAGCCGGAGTGCGGAACTTTAATCCGCTAAACCTAACCTACTCCCAACTCAGGACTCTCCCACGGAACCACCGATTAAGTATTACTTCGTGGGAGGGACAGGACATTTAAGTCTCCTCTATTATGCGGACTGACGGACGCCTAACTTGTTCAGAAAGTCTCAGTTTTGTCATTATGGATGCTGACGCTTCGCTGACAGCTTTCCAGTTATCAGTCGACTGACACATGAGTGTCGTTAAATTATCGACCGTAAAACTTCCACCGAGTGTGGTTTTTAGTTTTTCCCTTGTATTTGAAAATCGAGGGCAGTTAAAAAATACATGCTCAGAGTCTTCTATATGCTCTGTACATGTCGGACAGTTCGGACTAATGTCATTGTGGAATATGAAAAGGTAACTTCTAAAGCACCCATGCCCACTAAGTATTTGGGTCAGATAAAAGTCTAGGTCCCCATGTCGTCTGTCTATCCACGAGTGGATGTCCGGTATCAGTCGGTGGGTCCAACGCCCTTTGGATGAGGAATTCCACCGCTCCTGCCACATTTTAATGCTTTTATTCCTCTCCTCTGTCTTTACCGATACTGTTTTAGGCGCCGATAGATGATATAAACGCTCGAGTTCATCTCCCTGGATGTCAATGGGCGGCATGCTGGCTAATACTTCAGTAGCGTCGGTAGATGTAGTCCGGAAAGCACTTATTACTCGAATTGCAGAAAGCCTATGCACTGCAATTATTTGTTTAGCATATGCTTTTATATCCATCGCCTGTATCCATACTGGTGCTGCATACAGTATTACGGAGCTCATTGCTTTCGCTATCAGGAATCGCCGGCTGGAACGCACACAGCCTGTATTGGTCATCATTCTCGATAGTGCATTGTAAATTTTGTTTGCTTTACTGGATGAATACTCCAGGTGTTCTCTAAATTTTAATTTAGAATCTAATATTACTCCCAGATACTTCAGTTTCGGCTGCGAAGTAATCTCGCACTCCCCTATGGAGAGCTCTATTTGTTCTTCTACCTTCCTGGTAGATATGAGCAAAACTTCAGTTTTTTGCTCCGCCAGCTCCAGACTCACAGATGAGAACCAATGGCGTAGACCATTTAAGCACTCATTGCATTTGTTTCTTAGGTCGGCTAATTGTTTGGCCACTGCTACCACCATGAGATCGTCCGCATACGCTATTAGTTTCACGTCTGTTGGTTGCTGTCTTTTTAGCACCCCGTCGTACATGAGGTTCCATAATAGTGGGCCTAACACTGACCTTTGGGGTACTCCAGTCGTGATAGAGTAGCTCTTGGTACCTTCGTCTGTATCAAAAAGTAGCCTTCTGTTTTTAAAATAACTCAATATAATGCTTATGAGGTATTCAGGGGCTTGTATTTCATCCAGGGCTTCGATTATGTGTGCCCATTTTGCCGAGTTGAACGCGTTCTTGACATCCAGGGTAATCAGCGCGCAGTACTTTTTTGTGCCACCTTTCCATCTTTTGCCACTTACTGCACATTTCGCAGTATCAACGACTTCTCGTAGTGCGTCAATAGTGGATCTCTTTTTTATAAAGCCGTATTGTCTCTCTGATAATCCGCCGGCTTTCCGGATTGCTAACTCCAGGCGGTTTCTTATTATATTTTCGTACACTTTACCCATTGTGTCGAGCATACACAGTGGTCGGTACGATGAGGGTTCTTCCGGTGGTTTCTTTGGTTTTGGGAGCAGAACCAATCGCTGTATTTTCCATACGTCGGGGAACACCTCTTCCTTTATACACGTGTTGTACATTTTAGCGAACAGTTGGGGTTTTGAGCTTATAGTTTCCTTCAGGGCCCTGTTGGGTATCCCGTCCAACCCAGGCGCTTTGGTGTTTTTGATTTTCCTTGCTATTGCCAATAGTTCGTCTTCCGTGACTAACGGGGGTGACTCTACAGCTTCCTTTCGTCGTTTGGCATATGAAATCCGGTCGTGTTTCGAGAATAGTGTTTCGACGACCTTTCCCATAAAAGAGGCATCTTTAGGTTGCTGCTGCTTGTTTTTAAATCTGGACATACATATTTTGTATGCAGTACCCCAAGGGTCAAGGTTTGCTTCCTCACACAGCTTCTCAAAAAATGATTTTTGCTTCGTGTAATTGCCGACTTCAGGAGCCTCTTGTGGCTTTGGAATTCCTCCCTAAGGCGATTTTCGTTCGTTTCGCCCCAGTTACGCTGTTAGACGCCGTCTAGCTGAGTGACAAAGCTTTCTCAGCATGGAAATTTCATCATTCCACCAATATACAGGCCGCCGCTTGTGGTGATGTGACGTTTTACGCATTGTTGCATCACATGCTGCCACGAGTTCTTTTCGAACTGCTGATACCAAGTGGGCGGCGCTGTCACCAGATGCCTTTGATGCACTCCAGACTAGGTCAAACAGGTCTGGGTCGAAATCTTGTTGTTTCCAACTTCGCCTTCGGGAGGGGTTTCTGCTAAGAGGCTCCTGCTCTCGGGAGTACGAAATTTGTGCTATAATTGCCATGTGATCGCTGTTTGTGTATATGTCGGACACTTCCCACTTAGTGTGCCTGCTCAGCGAATCGTTTGCAAACATAATGTCGATTATGGATCCTTTTTTTCCTTTTTGGTACGTGTTTCGCGTTCCACTGTTTATTATTATTAGGTGTGTTTGACTTAGGAATTCTTGGACTAGGCGCCCGCGATGGTTTGTATATCTGCTGCCCCATGCAGTCGACCATGCGTTAAAATCCCCCGCTATGACAATTGGAGTTTTGCATCTGGTTTCTATAGAGAGCCGTAAGAGGAAGTCTTCAAATTCTGTAATAGCTGCGCTGGGACGAGCGTAGCAGCTTACAAGATATATCCCTTGTATATTGGCCCATGTGAAGCAGTTATGAGCTTCTCTTGAGCTGGTCTTAAAGCGTTGGCCTTTGCAGGACCATATTGCTGCCTTACCAGATTTGTCTGAAATCCATGTGCTTTCTGGACGCTGGGAGTATTGTTCACTTAGTATAGCGACATCAATGTTCTCTTCTATGACTGTCTGTTCTAGCAAATCCTGAGCCGCTGCACAATGGTTAAGGTTTAGCTGTAGTAACCTCATTTATTTAGAGACTTCATCATCTCGATATACTTTGGGCAAGTCGTGATCTCCTTTGCAGAGCATGCAGCTCGGAGCGTTTGTGCATGCCTTTGCTAAATGCCCCGCGGTTCCACAGCGTGTACAATAGGAAGATCTGTCTGTCGAGCTGCAGCAATTTCGCGCCATGTGACCCAGGTGGAAACACTTATAGCATCTGGGGGTAGGCGAAAATTCTCGAAGGCGACAGATCGACCACCCAATTTTTATTTTCTCTATTTTAAGTGCGGCCTTGGCATCTTGAGCACGCATGCATATAAGTGCTATTTGCGTGCCACTGCGCGTTTTTCGCAGACTTTTCACACTCGATATCTCCAGACTTTCGATTCCGCACTCCCTTTTTAGTGCTGTGCAGATTTCTTCGGGAGTTGTAATTTCATCGAGGTCCTTGCACGTAATCGTGACGTTGTGGGTCTTGGGCTGTATCTTAGCCATTTCGCCAACCACCCCCTCCAGGGCGCTTTGGAAAGATTCGGCTTTCGTCTCTGCTCGATTTTTAAGTTCAATAAGTAGATCTCCTTTTAACGTTTTACGAATATGGGTTACATTTGAACCCAGTACTTCAAGCCCGCTGTCACTTTTAATTTTCAGCAGAATATCTGCATACGACGCACCATCCTTCTTTGTTATGATTATGGCATCTGGTTTTGTTTTGATCTTCCTTTCCAAAGGTTTCTTCTTTTTTACAACGTCTACCCATCTAGTCGTATTATCCTCTTGGGTTAGTTTTGCTGCTCCACTGTACGACAATTGCGGCTTTTCGTTTACACTTTTTTGCTTTTTGATAGGTGGTAAATCGCCTGGTGCTTCTCGCGTTCTTTTAGGGGTATTTTCATCTCTTCCAATGGTGGGTACATGAGATAGTTTCCCTATCATAACTCTTCTCGCTTGATTTCCCAGTTTTTCCATTTTGGCATGTAATGTCACTATGCTGCTTACTAAATCGCGCATAGCTTGATTTATATGCCTTTGTCCGGCCATCATCGTTTCTAAATCTTTGATTTTTTTGCTCAGGTTGCAAAAGATGCTGACCGTTTCATCTTTTGCAGTCTCCTCAGGTTTGCCCCCTTTGCTTTCTTGGTCAGCAGTATCTCCACGCTTATCTGGTCCAGCAGCGGCGGACTCCTCCTTTTTACCATTGGGCGGCGTTCTCATTGTTTTGGAGTTCCTTCGGAAAGGATTCTCCGGTGTTAGCCCAATACTATTTTCGGAGGCCATATCCTCTGCGAAAGAATAGTTTGGGAACACCCTTTGTGGTATATGTTCTGACCTAAACTTAACTACTTAAATATTTTTAAATTTAAATTTTAAAACAGAAAAGATGGTTGGCAATGCCAAAACCAAAATAAAGAACAGCTGATTTATTGTGTTTTCGATGGTTGGCAATTCGCAAACCAAAAGGAAAACGAAAACACGAGGAGGAGAACAGCTGATCGATCAAAAAACAGCAGAACAAAAAAAAAAATTATTGAGTGCACGTTAATTGAACCAAAAGGAAAACGAAAACACGAGGAGGGGAACAGCTGATCGATCAAAAAACAGCAGAACAAAAAAAAAATTTATTGAGTGCACGTTAATTGAAGGGGAAAAGCTATATTTGCAAAAAAAAATCCTCCCAGAAAAACGGAAAGGTAAGTGCAAGTGAAATTTTTATGTTATTAAACACAAAAAACCAATGGCTACTTATCTTTTCCTTTAGATTTGGTATCCACACATGCGGCTCACCATCCGGGACGCCTCACCCGATCAACCACTATTCTTTCACCACAAAAACTGGAAATATTCACAATGTTTTAAGATCGCAGAAAAAACACGTCCGTACGAGTGTACATTCGCGTCGCGGCTTTGTATGAGTGTATGTATACGCATGTGCGCGCATTGACTTGCATGTTCATACATTCATATATACTTATATGTACATATATTTGCATGCATTGCCGAACAAATAAATCACAAGCATACAAACATACATATGCGTACACATATGAATATGTCACCAACAAAAAATTGATCTTCACAAGTCAATCCGGCAGCCAAATTGGCGAAGAACAAAAGAGAGATGATTACGCTGCATATTCTCTTCCGCAATGAAGAGACACAACTACTTTCTGAGTCAAAATTCATTCATTTAGACTTTGCTTTATTCTTCATTTTATGTGCATAATAAATTTATAAAATGTGAATTTAAGTTTTCTAGTTTTCTTTCATACAAAATGATATGCATTTCTGAATATCACTAAGAAGTATAACTTCATCCGCGCGTAGGGACTCCACGCACCTTTTTTTTTAAGGTAGTTTAATCAATATTAAAATGTTTGTGCATTAAAACTTATACACACTTAAGTTGAATAACTAACAGCCGATTCAAATTATAGCTCATAAAAAAACAACTTATATTTAACTAAGCTCTTATATTACAACGACCTGCTTTAATTTTGTCTACTTAAGTGAACATACGTTCTTATAACAAAATTTAATTTTTACGATATTTGAAATCTTTCATTTTGCAAAACATCTTAACTTTACTAAGGCTATTATGTTAAAGTGCCGTTGAAATATAACAGTACTTTAACTGCATCTAGGTTGTTTTTAGTGTGTGCTTACGGAATTTTTTTGCAAACATAAGTTGTTGTGTTCAGTTTGTAGCAGTGTTTAAATTGCTGCAGTCGAAGTAGCAAAAGTCGTAGAATTTTTGCTTTTTACTGCTTCGACTTCTTTTAACTGTTTCAAATTTGCTTTTGCTTTTGCTTATGCTTTCGAATAAATATAGTTTAAAAAAACTAAAAAACACGCTTTTAAAGCATATCAAACTAAAAAGTGAATAATAATTCTTTGTATAAACTAACAATAATAATGAAGGAAAAATTCCTGCATTATTGTGAAAATAGCGTGGAATGCTCGATATATGAAAAATATGTCACAAAGCACCCCACGCTTTTCTCACAATAATGCAGGAATTTTTCCTTCATTATTATTGTTAGTTTATACAACGAATTATTATTCACTTTTTAGTTTGATATGCTTTAAAAGCGTGTTTTTTAGTTTTTTTAAACTATATTTATTTTTAATTTTTTAGTTTTTCTTCTATGAGATTTGCCAATATTGTGAAATTTAAACGAATATAACTTAAATCGTATTCTCCGCCATTAGATTCGGTGACAATTTTTAAAAAGCTCACATCGACGTGACAGCCAAAGTTAAAAAAGGAGTTTTCTACTACAGTTGCTCCGAGAAGCATTTTGAAAACTAGTATCTGAATTTTTTTTTACTACAAAAATTTTATTATAAGTATTAATTTTTTTATTACCTAAAAGTCACATGTTTTGCATTATTAATTTGATATTATTTCTTCTGGTGCGCG
Source organism: Bactrocera dorsalis (assembly GCF_023373825.1). Lineage (NCBI taxonomy): Eukaryota > Metazoa > Arthropoda > Insecta > Diptera > Tephritidae > Bactrocera > Bactrocera dorsalis. The sequence continues at coordinate 66,119,788 of NC_064303.1, forward strand.
GTTATACTTATATATGTACTGCTTAAACTTACTGTCGCCTTCCGACAGTGTCTCTCAAATATTCTACGTTTCAGTACCACATAAAAAAGTTACAAACATACATACATACATACATACATACGCCTTCCTACAGTGTCGCTCAAATATTCTACGTTTCAGTACCACTTAAAAAAGTTACAAACATACATACATACAAGTGGAGCTAATAAAAGCGTATTAAAAAGCAGCAGTCGCAAGCAAAGCAAAAGCAGAAAACAATTATTAGAAAAATGCGCAGCACTTTGGCAGTCATTGCTTTGCAGTTTTTCACATTGCTTTGCTTGTGTTTGATCAGCTGCACAAACCAAAGCAAAAGCGTTATATTTGCTTCGCAAGCCGTCAGCAGTCGCAGTCCCGAATCAGTTTTTTCGATCATTTTAAAACTGTTAAGCACTTCGATAGTTTTAAATTATTTTGCTATTTAAGGGCACATTGAAAAAATTGATGGTCATTAGTTTTTATTAAGTGCAATGGGGCGGAGCAAGCAATCGGAAATTTGGCAGTTTTTTGATAACAATGCAGACGACGGTTTTGCTACATACAAAACTTGTAAAAATAAACTAAAAAATAATAGACTATCGAACTTAAAAACACATTTAATTAAAATACACTGTTTCATTGAATAATACAGAAGTATCGGAAACTTCTTCGATAACTTCTTTATCAAACGTAATAGTGAAAAAAAAGTAACAATTGAGATTAATAAAAAGCAGCTACTGAGATCATATCTAGTCACCGAAGATTCTATTCCGTTTAATGTGCCAAATTCGGTGAATATGAAAAATATTTTTAATCCTATTTGTTAAGGACTTTTTGCTGCAGACGGAAAACAAATATGTTTGAATGCTTCAAACTCCAAGAAGACTTTACAGATCGTTGCTAACAATATTCGAAACGACATAACAGCAGAAGTCAAAAATAGACTGTTATCGTTAAAAATAGACAGTGCTACGCGGTTATGCCGAAACATTTTTGGCATTAGTGCGCAATTTATAACAAATGGGCTGATAAATTCTAGGAATGGTAGAATTGAAGGGTGCTAGATCGAGTACTAGCAAAAACCTAGCCATGGAAATTATAAAAACCATAAAAAATACGACATTACTTTAAGACAAATAGTGTCAGTTACATCGGTGTTTAAATGAGTTAAGCATCCACCCCCCTCTACTCGGTAAAACTGGCGCATCCTAATGCTACAACGCAATTCACCACAGGATGCTACTCCAAAGCAAAACAAATAACTCCCCACACCTATTCCAACCCAACCAACAAAAAGAAGGGACAACGGGGAAGCTCACACATTCGTTTTACACATTCGGTTACACACTGCGCCGCGTCGACATCTACGCTAATACATTCGTTTTGAATACATTCCGTGCTGCGCTACGCCGCGTGAACCTCCTTTTCGATTGGAAATTCGCCACAAGTTGCTACGCGCCAGAAACATTTTCGGGTCAATCCAGTTCCTGCTAGCGGCATCCTTTCTCAACTCAACAATAATTTAATTGAACCCAACATCGTTCTAAATTCATCTGTTTGTATATATATACAACTTAATTGTATTTTAAATATAAAAGCATTAAAGAAATTGTACACCAAATAACCCGCGCATTTTCATTTGCAATATTGATCGCGAGTGTTAGTGAATTTTTAGTACCCTATCATTGAGAGGTTTAATCATGGTCCTTCGAGCCTTACCGAAAGGCACCTTCGGATTTTTATAAGACATTTTATATTTAAATAAATTAAAAATAAATTGTGGTGACATAAAACGAAGCGTTAAAACGAAGCTCGGTAAGAGAGTGCAGTGACACAAAGTGCAGAAGCGCAGTGACCCAAGCAAAAAGAACAAAACATATGTATTTACATATGTATGTATACTCGTATCAGAGGTGAAGTGACAGAAACAAAAGCCAATACAAATTACAAGAAAAATTAAAACAAGGAAAAAAGGAATTGTGCGGTGAAGGACAGTGAACAAACAAAACAAAAAAAAAAATTATAACCATATAAATATATGTACATATGTGCTGACAAATAAATACAAAACTAAGTACGTGCAAGCAAAAAAGCAATAAAGCCAAAAGAGCGCAGTGAGCTAAGAATTAAAAACGAAAAGAGCAGTGACACAAAACAAAAAGACTATATTTACATAAATACGTACATATACAAATAAAAAAAAAAAAAAAACCAAATCAAAAGACCGCAGCACAACAAGAAAGAAATTAACTTCGTTTCAACAAACAAAAACAAACGTGTCGCGAAACTCCCAAACGAAAAATAATAAACATAAAACAAAATCCACACAATCGGGCGCGTTAAAAAAAAATTAAAAGAAATAAATAAAACGGGCGCGAAACTAAAACTATATAAAATAAAAACAACAATTTAAAACGGGAGCAACACAACACAGCTGGATATCGCAGAGACCTGCATACGCCAACGAGGGACAATTACACGAAAAAACAACAAGGAGGTAGCAGGAGCAGAGATAGAGAGACAAACGCAGAAGGCAGCATTATTACATACATAAAAAGCCCCTAATGGAATAAAGTGAGCGTATTTAGTCCAATTTTCATATATAGTAATATGCACATACATATGTATATCTAAATATTTAAAAAACTTAAATAAAATAATTATCAAATTCTTATCACGTATGCAAATATATATAACTACTTGTAACATACATATATTCGTTACATATTATATAATTGCCAAGCGCAAAATATATATTTGTATATTTACATACATATATCTATAATACATACATATTAGACGGCGGTCCTAATAGATGCCATGGAAAAGTGCATATGAACATAAGTATATGTACATATAAAAACAAAAAAAAAACAAAACTCTTTTCAATACCGTGTTCAGCCCTCTCTCTCAAAAATAAATATTATAACATTTATTTACAAACATACGGCAAATAATCTGTCTGTGACACTAAATAAAGTCTCAAAATATTACATATTAACACATACATATATATGTACATATAAACAGATTTACATTTTTCAATTCCGTCTCCGCGCTCTCTTCTTAGAGCGAACATAAATATATAAATATATCTGTACATATAATCACACGGCAAAATCTGCCTGTGACGCAAAACAAAATCTCCAAAAAAACCAAAAGTTCAAAGTCCACCTTTGCAATTATCCAGCAATACCTCTTGTTCTTTGGCAAACAAAAACAAGCAGTATTGTGGACAAAACGCTAATTGATCTCTCTAACGAGCTCTCAATTGGTAAAGAACAGAAGCATAATCATAAGCACAAACAATTCGTGCATACTTATGTACAAAGCATATTGATCTCTACGACGAGCTCTCAATTGCACAAAAACAAGTACATACAAGCCAAGTATTAGGGTGTGCCTATATACCGACATATATTATTAAAAAAAAAAAAATTTTTTTAAATACAAAATGGTTAACAACAAAAATAATCAAAATACACCTGTAGGAGCTACACGCCTAAAACAGGTTGCTAAATTTATTTCAGAAAGTGACAGTTTAACAAGATACTGCACTAGATTTGCCTCTTCACCGATTCAAGAAAACTATGAATCGTTATTAGAAATAAAAAGCCAAAATCTTAAATGGCGGCTCATGACGCCATAGTAGAATCTGACGATTCAAACGTACCACAAAATTTGAAACAATCGGCTTACGCAATATATGAAAACTGCTTAGACCAGTATGAAGAAACAAAAGCTATGATCTCCGATCAATTAAAGCTAATAAAAGCAATTGCACCTACTCCACATCCGAGAGTAGAGCTGCCACAAATGCAACAATATCAAGACGAAAGTTCAGGCATCCAACTCGAGTTGCCCGTTTGTGACACAGAAACCTTTTACGGAGGTTATGAAGAATGGCCGTCCTTCCGGGACATGTTCACGGCCGTTTACATAAACCATCAATTATCACAAGCGCAAAAATTGTATCACCTCAGATACAAAACTAAAGGTCAAGCAGGCATAATAGTAAAACAGTTCGCTCTTAAGGACGATAATTTCAATTTGGCTTGGGAAGCTCTAAAAGCTAGATACGAAAATGAAAGAATACTGGTCGATAAACAAGTAACGACACTATTAAACTTGCCTAAAATCAAGAAAGGAACAAGTGAAGAATTTGTAACTCTACAATCCACTGTTTCTAATTGTTTGTCGATTCTGTCGACACAAAATATTCCCACAGACAGCTGGGACCCAATTCTGGTAAACATTTGCACCGCCGCATTACCAGAAAAGTCGTTACTTCTATGGGAGCAATCGCTCTCATCTCGAAAAAAGTGCCCAACGTGGCAACAAATGAAAGATTTTCTCACCACCCAATATGAAATTGCGGAAAGGTTAGAAGAAAACATAATAAAAAATAAGAACATTAAACACGACCTCAATGCAAGCTTCATTAGACCCCAAGCTAGGGGCAAAAACAAATCAAACATAATTTTTAACAAAACACAATCGTTCACATCCGAACAAAGAAAACATACGTCATGCGAACTATGTAAAAGAGGGCATAAACTTAAAACTTTTATCGCAAGGAATTGAAGCGAACGTAAATAATGCATCCGATGTCTATACAAAAATTGACAATCTGCAGCTTCCATTTTTAAGAAGTGACACAAATATTCTATCATTTTGGAAGGAAAAGCAGTTCACTGATCCCGACTTGTACTCGTTAAGCAATGTGTGCTTTGCAATATCACCCACTCAGGTATGTAGATACATATAAACGTAACATAATTTTTATTTTTATTGTAACGTAAAACTGAACAAATGCATTTTTTTCATACTCTAGTACATACATATTTAATTAATCATGAATTTAATTTATTTATTAAATGAACCAAATAAGTATAATAAGTAAATGAAATAAGTTTTACTAAATTGAATAAAATTTTGGTTTTCTCCCCAAAACAGGTGACAATTGAACGCGCATTTTCCACCCTTAAACTATTACTAACAGACTATAGGAGTGGATTAAGTGAGGAAACACTGGAAAACATATTGCTAGTAAAGCTTAATCCAAACTTTCTGGAAGCTGCTATAGACAGTTTGCCACTTTTCTAAGACGTAGATGACGAACATATTTAATTTTTTTTATTTTTAAATGTTTATACCTACATATACCCTACATATGTATATTGCGTTGTATATAAAATGTAAATACACTGAATTCAAATACATAAAATACATATATGTAAAACAAATACATATAGTTTTTCAATCACCATGAACAACACATCACTTATAGCTGCCAAAAAAGTACGCGAAACTAAAAACTGTCGAAGTGCTTAACAGTTTTAAAATGATCGAAAAAACTGTTTCGCGACTGCGACTGCTGTCGACTTGCGAAGCAAATATAACGCTTTTGCTTTGGTTTGTGCAGCTGATCAAACACAAGCAAAGCAATGTGAAAAACTTCAAGCCAATGACAACCAAAAGTGCTGCGCACTTTCCTAATAATTGTTTTCTGCTTAGCTTTGCTTGCGACTGCTGCTTTTTCTAAAGCATAAGCAAAAGCGAAAAAAAACTTATCGTAGATTTTTAAACACTGGTTTGTAGACAGTGCTGGCGCGAGTAGTGTCGTAGAAAAATGGATAATAATATTTTTAACGAAAGTGTTTCTTCAGAGTTATTGAATGCTTTATTAAGTGATAATACATGTGCTGATAATAATACTGAAATATAAGTTGTATTTATTGATACTTTATGTACTAACAATAATACGAATATCGAGCTCAATACTAATAATACGGCAAATGCAGCAGTGGCTAATTCTTGCGAATATGAAGTAGTTGCTGATAACACCGTAGATGAAGATGATGTTGATCAGAATTCAATTTTAAGTGATATTAACCATGATATTGTAAATAGTTTTGTGATCTTACACATTTATTGCTTGAAATTATGTATTAAAAATATAAATTTAGGAAAACACATCAAGAGTTGCGAATAATGCAGTATCGTCAAGGAAACTTGCAAAGCAGCTGAGAAACGAAGGAAAATCTTACATTTCAAAGTCCAGCAAATTAATTTCCGCGCGGGTATTGCGTAAATTGGAAGCTTGGAGGAAAAACTGCGCTTCTAAAATATCTTATGACCAGCAAAAAGAAATACATAAGGCTTATTGGACACACGGGTCATATCGTTTGCGCAGAGCAGCTATTGCTGCGTTGATTGAACTGCAGACTACTAAAACTATTAAGCGGTATAAGTCTGCTGTAAATCCAAGAAGAAGAAATTATTCTTACAACTAATGTTTAGAAGTGAATACTGAAAAAAATATCAGTATGCCAAAAATGCTTTAGATTTACTTTGTGCGAGTCAGAACAGTTCATAAAATCAGTTGTTAAAGCAAAAATTGAGGGAACTGGATTTACAGATATGCGTGGGAGACACAAAAATGCCAGAAAATTATCATCTAATAAACAAAACGAAATTATTGAATTCATTAACAGTTTTCCATCATACGAGTCGCACTATAGTCGTCGTGATACATCATTACGTTACCTTCCAAGTGATCTATCGGTGGCAGCAATGCATCGCTTATATTGCGAGAAATACGACCATTCTGTGCCGTTAACAACATTTCGATCACCATTTTAATCGAATGGGATTGAAATTTAAAAAAACCCAAGCTTGATACTTGCCACAAATGTGACTTACTTGAACATAAGGTAACAGTTGCTACACCTGAAGAGGTTGATTCTCTAAAATCAGAACAAGCACATCATCTTAGTGAAGCACAACAAGCATAAGACGCGAAGAAAGTTGATAAGGCAAAAGCTATGAACGATGCTTCACTTAAGTTGTTTTGTTTTGATCTTCAGCAATGCCTGCCAAAACTAATGTTGAGAACTTCCTTGTCTTTTTACAAACGACCATTTTGGACATTCAATTTAATTGTTCATGATCTTGAGACCAATCAAGCAATATGTTATACATATGTGGCATGAAGCTCTAGCAAAAAGAGGAGGAAATGAGATTGCTTCCTGTGCTTTTAACCATCTTCAAAATATGGTCTCTAATACAAAACACGTAGTTTTTTATAGTGATTGCTGTCCAGGTCAAAATAAAAATAGTTACGTTGCAGCAATGTTTGAAATTTTTGCGCAAATGGACAGCAATATAACTAATATAGATCACAAATTCTTAGTGCCTGGTCACACTCACATGGAGTGTGATAGCGACCATGCACTAATCGAAAAAAAGAAGAAAAAAACATTAATAAAAATACACCATCCTCGTGATTGGTTTCAATTTGTTCGATCCGTTGGATGGAAAAACCCGTTTTTAGTTATCGAAATGCAGCAAAGCAATATTTATAATTTTTGATTGACGATGTCGATATAGAGAGTTCTATATAAATTTAAGTATAGTGAAATCGCTAGATTTTCACCCTGATCTAACTGAAAATGATGAGTAATTTCTTATATATGGTAATATAATTATTAATAATTAATGTGGGAAGCGATGACAGGACAACACGTAGTGGACACACCTATTAATACGTACGCATACTCACTTCACTTACAAAGAGCAACCCTGACCTATGACAATAGGCAGCACTGATAGGGCACAACCAACTTAACAAACAGGAAAAGAGCACAGTCGTTAAACAGTCATCACACATCATGGATAAATTGATACGAAACTCTTTGATTCGAGAGAGCGCTGTTAAAGTCCACATTTTTTTATAACATTTGCCAATGATGCCACTATGGAAGAAATGTGTTAGGGAATTTTTAGTAAATGTTTTGGGAGTTTGTAATTTCCACACCACCGCTGAGGTATACAAAAAGCGCGTTACCGAAGTTAGTTTTGGGTGCTCGGTTCCCCTATAGTAGGGTGGGTCGATTCCGGATTTTTTTCGATTCGGGAATTCTAATAGTGCGGAAAAGTTGCCTTAGTACTTCCTGATTCCAATGCAACTTTTTGTTTTGAGATCGGATTACATCTTCAACCCGAACCTCGGCCTTGAAATTTCGGAAATTCGCCTAAAATCGTGAAATTGTCTACCTAGCACCTGAAATACGCATCTCATGGCAAAATGTATACACACTAGTATTACAACACACTGCTTTAGCTGCCCAAAGATTTGGAGTAAGTGATAGAGCAGCGGCCTTGATTGTTTCATCGGCTTTTCTTGTGGTTCTCTGGTCCAAGAGAAATGGTTGTTCATTGATAGGAACTTTCCTTTCCTTTGGACAAGTGCAAGAAGAAAAATAAATGCATTTACAAGCAGCGATGTCAAATAATTTTCCGGCAGAAGAGACAAAGTCGTCTCTTTTAGAGCTCAAACCTATTGGGTTCCTTAAAAACATTTTTTTAAGAGGCAGAAATTTCTTATGGTATGTGGTGAGCATTTGTACAACTCTGGTGTGTGAAACTATCGGAATAGATGACTTTTTGAAAGTATTTTCAACCTTTTTTGCAACTATTTCTGTAACCTCTTTACTCCTAGGTTCATAGTTGTCGTCTCGGAGTCGCCCTATACCAAAATACAGTGGACCTTCTAAAAACAAATAAATAACAAATATATTGAACAAGAATCTATAACACAATTTATTAAAGGATTAAAAAATAAAAATTTGGCAACAGCATTAGCATCTAATCAATATCAAAGCTTAATGCAAACATATACAAGTGCTAAACAATTCGAAGTGCGATTACAACAAACTAGTGAAAATAAAAACCTAAGACGACCTATCGAAATCCAAAAACAAAATTTAAATAACTTTTGGCAAAGACCAAGTAATCAACATAGAATAATACCACAAAAGACAAACCCTTTTAATTTTAATCCACCACAATGGCAAAATAATAATTTAAACCAATGGTCAAGAAGCCAATATAATCAATATAATCAACCTAATCATCACAATAACAACTTCATGCAAAATCAATTCCAACCAAGGCAACAAACGAGGAACAATTACAACTATGCACAATAGGGTGGCCCTTATTTTCCAAAGTATTCCGATTCTCGATCGCACCCCCTAGAAATATGAGAATAGCCAAAAAACTAGTATATACAAAGTTCTAGGTCAATCAAAAAAGATTTAGAGGTTGCGCAAGGAGCTTGAAATCCTGAAAAATTACGAATTTTTACATTTTCTTAAATTTAGTCTACCCTACTTCATTTGTTATGTGCGAAAGGTAATTTAAATTGTAATAATAAAAAATATAAGATTATTTCTTATGATCTAATTAAAGATGATTTATTATGTGAATCAAATTGTTTTTTATAATCAGTTACAACTTGTAATAAATATTGTTTTTCTTGTTCGTCATTTGTTAGTATTCTATTATATTCTTCCATAAGTTTTACTCCACGTTCTGCTGTGTCGTTAACCACTTTTATATTTCTAACAATATCCTTAGCTTTTTGATAGGTTTCTGTATCCCTCCAATAAAGTAGATCTACCTGCAGAAATTGAGGTGAAATCCCAAACCGTCCAAAAAAATCAATTGTATTTGCTGTTACAAAATCATGTAGTTATTTTCTTATAAATTCATTTATTTCATTGGATCTTACGTGTACCCTTTTTAAATTTTCCGTTTCCTTGTCGCAGTTGTCGCAGTTGTCGATGTTTTTAATTTTTTCCACAATATTTTGTTTCATGGCATAAGAAACGTCATCGTCGAATAATGTCAATGCAATACATTCTTCAGACAGGTACCAGAGGTGTTTACAAAATTTTTTTATTGCAATTTCAGATATTATATTAACATTTCTATACCCGTGAATTTCTTTAATAAAAGATAAGTCTTGAAGAGGTGCTTTAGACGGATTGGTGCAGTCAAACCAAAGCTTAACGTAGAATCTTATAATAAATGCGCATATACTTGCTAACGAATTCTCTTCATATTCCGTTAGTTTGAACTGTTCACGAAATAAATTGATCTTTAAGCAATATAATGCCTTAGACATCCACCGCGCATGATGAGTGGGACCTGGTACACAAAATTTTATGCCGTTATTTGCTCCTAGACATATAGACGTCAATTCCAATAATTCCCTATAGTCATCTCTAACTATTTTCTTTTTCATCTCTTCCTTACAAAAATTTAAAATAGTATCTACGTTATCATTCAAACGTAATTTTAATTCATTGTTTTGTAGCAAGTCTTTAAAATTGTTTTTATCAATATTTTCCCAATTCTCTTGAAACCGGCGAAACAATTGGACGTCTTTACTTGTATTTACGGGAAAATAACACTCGAAAACCCCTCTCAGCAATATTTCATATATGTATATGATGCCGACAATGAAGATACAAAAGCTTTCGCTCAAGTTTTTTTTCTAACAACGTTGCAGCTCCTTTTATTACCCCCGTGTTAGTCGATGTCGTATCAAAACAACAGGCCACAATATGATCCTTCAAGTCCCATTCAAATATCAGTTCGTACAGCGTATCAGCTATTTCTGAGTCCGTTGCAGCATATAGTTTTGGAGCCCCTATTAAGTGTTCGCCATTCCTGTCAGTAACAACAACTGGAAGTCGTTCCACCTTTTCTCGACCTGTTATTTCCGGAAGGAGTTTTCCATCCCAATGCAAAGTGCCACAGTGTATCTATTTAAAAAAATGTACCATTCAAAATTTGTTCATTCAAGTGCAATATAGATGTAATGTATATTTTTTTAAATAAAAAATTTCAAGGGATATACATATGTAAGAAAATTTGTTTGAGAGTTTTATTACCCGAATACCGCGATTCAATGATCTAATCCGTACACGACTTACCTGGAGGTTTTCTTTGTTGTTTTCTGATTTTTTTAACCGATTTAAATGCCTTTGGCGCTGCAATGACGTACGGTTTATTATGAGTTCATTTGTATTATGTCCTAGTGCTTCAGCAACGGCAGTGACAATATGCATTGCTGAACAATGACTAATTTTGCATTTATCTAGGGCAGATACGACTCTTTCAGTGAAGACGTACTTCGTTCCTCGATTTTTGATGGAAGTGGAGCATGATGGATGAGAATCTTCTTCCATCTCACTTTCCAAACTTGTATGCACATCATCACTGTCTGAAGACAATTCTCCTGCTACAAATAGATAAATGTCACCCCATTCAAATTACAGTTTCATTCAAATACATACCTTCTGTGTTAATTGCCTCAATTCTACCACTCGTATCTTTCTTCTCATTTGTTCTTCTAAAATCGCTGCCTTTCTTTTCTCTTTCTGGGCAGTTTTGGTATCAACAACACCAAAACATCCTAGTCGCCCCTTTTTTCGTTGATTTATCAAAAACTTTTTGTCGGTGTCAATTTTAATTAGTTGTAAGGCATTAGCATGAGCAATATCAAATAAATCATCTAACATTTCACTAAATTGCTTTACTTTTTGGTTTTGCTTTTCACTAGACCGATTTTTACTTTTTCCAATAGCTTGCCATTCTCTATGCATATTTTCCAACTTGTCAATGCAGTGTTTTTCATCTCTAATTGGAATTCTTGCTTTTTCCCAAAATACGGACACTTCTTTTATAGTCAATCTAGCACTCTTACGAATTGATAATTTCACTATGTTATGATTATGAAAAAAAACTGATAACACTTGTTTATATGATGGTAGTTTTGCACCAAGAATTTGAGAGCTTGACGTTCCAATTAAGTAAATTTTCGACCGAAAATTATATTCACTCATTATTATAATATTTTGCAAATTAAATTGTCTACACGCTACGATTTCTCTGTACTCACTTTTGCGACTACGTTAGCACACTAGCTTTTAGCAATACAGAATATAAATTTTAATGACATTAGAACCGTTATAACGGTATATCACGAGCATGTGACGCTTGAGAATGCACGTGCAACACATTTAATTTACTTTCATATTTGTTTTTCTGTAACTCTATCATCAATCGACCGATTTTTAAGATTGTGGTAATTTTAGAAAGATAATAAAATGCAGATCTTATTACGGTATGGAAAACTAGTAAGGGATAGTGTGGCTTTGAAAAATGAAAGTCTGAGACATAAAAATGGCAAAAATTCTTAATTTTTCAGGATTTCAAGCTCCTTGCGCAACCTCTAAACCTTTTTTGATTGACCCAAAACTTTGTATATACTAGTTTTTGGGCTATTCGCATATTTCTAGAGTGTGCGATTGAGAATCCAGAAACTTTTTTTTCCTCCATACAACTAAGGGCCACCCTAATGCACAACCTCAAAGAGTATTTAATACATACCAACCTCCACAAGAACGCATGGATGTTGACGAACCTCAAAGAAACAGTGGGTACAAACGAAATCACTCTAACAGAAACATCATTCCGCAAAAGATACAAAGGATCAACACCATATTCCATCATGACTAGTAAAAAAAATAATACATCTGTTAAGCCATGATTTACCATTTTTTTGAACTAGAAGATATTAAAGATTTTGATATGATAATAGGATTTTGTGGATTGAAAAAATTAAATGCAAAAATAGATTTCACGTCACTACAGTTAAAATATACAAATAAAAACAAAAATAAAAAAATAAATTACACAAATAATAATAAAGATTATGACGAGGAGGTTAGAGAAATAATTAGGAGAAATAATAAAACAGAAAAGTTACCATTTACCACAACGATAGAAGCAACCACTAGGGCAGAAAGTAATGTCAACATGTCAATACAAGCGTTAGGTAAAGCTAAATATTTTTCCACGGTAGATCTCGAAGCAGGATTTCACCAAATTATGATAAAAAAAGAAGATAGGGAAAAAACAGCATTTTCCATAAATGGAGCAAAATATGAATTCATACGAATGCCCTTCGGATTAAGCAATTCTACCTTAATATTTCAAATATGTGTTGATGATATTCTACGACAATATATAAATAAATTTGTGTTTGTATATATCGACGACGTGTTAATATATTCTTCGACACCTGATGAACATATAAAACACATCCAAATAATAGTATGCGCATTCTTCTTCTTCTTCTTTACTGGCCTAGACACCGCTTACGCGATTATAGCCGACGTACTACTGATGGAGTAGCCGAAGCGCGGAATACGTTCCGACAGCAGAAGTATTTCTTGATGGAGTTGTAATATACTCTTATTTATCCGTGTGTGTAGAAAATGGATTTTGGTTTGAAACACACCACATGTATTTGAATGTGCATTTTAATATGCGGGTAGGTGCTTAAGAGAAGCACCTTTATTTTGCGGGTTTATTTGATTTTACTGACAAATTTTTGTATTTGCGATTTTTCTTTTATACTTTTATTAAGTGGATTATTTATTATTCGCCTTTTCTGTATGTACTCTAATTGTTTGCATGTAATTTATTCTCGGCTAATGAAGGATAGTAACTCCACGCCTGGCTCAGATATGGCCAGAATGGGTACTCCTTAGTCCTGGAGTTAGGGCTGTGACAATAGAGGGATCTTGCGAGAGAGTGGCCGGTAATTGCGAACGGCTTCATTAGAATTATAATTTTTAAATGGGATGTGCGAGCTTTACAACAGATTCTCACCAACTATCCTTATGAAGAGCGCTTAAAAAGATGCAATAAGAGCGACCTTAGCTATTTGTAAATGTAGGTGCGTCACTGTATCGCATTGGGAGTATGGTGATCCCTAAACTTGATTTTGCGATTCTATTTATTTTAAAATTTAAGCCTCTTGAGGCACTTTTGTCATATTTTATGTTTTTATATATGCACTAATTTGGCGTTTAGTAGCCCGCTATCGCTCTAAGATCTGTTCAGAATTGTTTTTTTTTCATTATTGGCGAAAGCCATCCTGCGGGGCCGAAAAATTGTATGCGCTTTTAATATAGGAGGAAGTATCCCTATATCTCGAAATTTCCTTAATTGTGAATTAGGGTTTACATTATCCTCAACTTGAGTTGGTATGGTGATAACTGGTTCTGAAACTAGTCCACTTAGAATCCAACCGAAGTGTTTTGCGCTAGAAGGGTGGTTGATATTTTTTCAACATCTTTAAGTAATATTTGCGGTATAAGGTCGCTGCCTAATATAATACCTATCTATTTCAGATGGTTTGTTGCAGTCGGGATCTGCTAGTTTCAAGTGTGAGATCTTCTACCAATGTCTGCTATCTATGTGATAGCTTGGAAGCATATTTGTTAATTGCGGTAGGACTATAGCTTCTGCTTTAATTCGCTTATCCGCTTGGGGGGAAATGAGGGTAATGGGACAGATTTTATCTGAGTTTTGGATTACTCTTCCGCCTATTCTCGTAATTTCAAAATTTGATTGTTTGGTTGACAATTTTAGTTTATTTTGTGCCTTAGACGCTATGAATGATCGTTGTGATCCTTGGCCTATTAAGGCTCTGAGTTCTCCTCGGTGTTCGATGGAGACGACAGCTGTGGGTAGCAGTACCCTGTTTTTATATCCGCTATGTAGCGTTTGCATTTTTAATGCCTTTGAGCAGTATGGAGCTTCTTGGCAATTTTTAGAATTTTGTAGTTATTGATTTATAAGCGCTTTTATAGGATGAGATGTGATATATGCTGTAATGAAGCATTGTATGATGTCTTTTATGACAATATAAGCAGTTAAATTTGCTTTTGCAACTTTTAAGATTATGTGTATTGGACAAGCAGTTTGTACAGAGTCTTTTTGATCTGACAATGTTGTTCCTTTCGTTAATGTTTAATTTTTTAAACTTCTCGCAAGTTTTAAGTTTATGCCCTCTTTTACATAGTTCGCATGACGTTTGCTTTTTCTGTTCGGATATGAACGATTGCATTATGTGAAACCGTTTGTTTAAATTGTTTCTGCTTCTAGCTTGAGGTCTATTTAAGCTTCTGTTTTGGTCGTGTTTAATGGGCTTAGTTTTGATTATTTTTTCTTCTAACCATTCCGCAATTTCACATTGGGTGATGAGAAAATCTTTCATTTGTTTCCACGTTGGGCACTTTTTTCGTGATGAGAGCGATTGCTCCCATAGAAGTAACGACTTTTCTGGTAATGCGGCGGTGCAAATGTTTACCAGAATTGGGTCGCAGCTGTCTGTGGGAATATTTTGTGTCGACAGAATCGACAAACAATTAGAAACAGTGGATTGTAGTGTTACAAATTCTTCACTTGTTTCTTTCTTGATTTTAGACAAGTTTAATAGTGTCGTTACTTGCTTATCGACCAATATTCTTTCGTTTTCATATCTAGTTTTAGAGCTTCCCAAGCCAAATTGAAATTGTCGTAATTTAATGCGAACTGTTTTACTATGACACCTGCTTGACCTTTTGTTTTGTATCGGAGGTGATACAATTTTTGCGCTTGTGATAATTGAGAATGGTTTATGTAAACGGCCGTGAACATGTCACGGAAGGACGGCCATTCTTCATAACCTCCGTAAAAGGTTTCTGTGTCACATGCGGGCAACTCGAGTTGGATGCCTGAACTTGCCTTCTGTCTGTCTTCTTGTGGCAGCTCTACTCTCGGATGTGGAGTAGGTGCAATAGCTTTTATTAGCTTTACTTGATCGGAGATCATAACTTTTGTTTCTTCATATTGGTCTAAGCAGTTTTCGTAAATATCGTAAGCCGATGATTTGAAATTGTGTGTATCTGAATCGTTAGAATCTAGAATGGCGTCATGAGCCGCTTGGAGGCGAGTCCAAAAGTTTTCAAGATTTTGAATTTTGATTTCTAATAACGATTCAGAGTTTGCGTGAATCGACGCAGAGGCAAATCTAGTGCAGTATCTTAATAAACTGTCACTTTGTGAAATGTATTTAACAACCTGGTTTGAGCGTGTAGCTCCTACAGGTGTATTTTGATTGTTGTCATTATGAACCATTTTTGCAAACTTATATTTTAAGTTTGAAAATATATTTGAATTAATTACTATTAAAAACCGCGTTTTTTATTTATTCAAATATTTTGATGTCCGAATAATTTTTTATTTAGGTACACCCTAATACTGGGACTTGTATGAATGTATGTATGTCCGTTTGACGTTGCTTATAAGTCAAACAACATAACGGGTGATTTTTTTGAGGTTAGGATTTTCATGCATTAGTATTTGACAGATCACGTGGGATTTCAGACATGGTGTCAAAGAGAAAGATGCTCAGTATGCTTTGACATTTCATCATGAATAGACTTACTAACGAGCAACGCTTGCAAATCATTGAATTTTATTACCAAAATCAGTGTTCGGTTCGAAATGTGTTTCGCGCGCGTGTTTTGTTCAGCGATGAGGCTCATTTCTGGTTGAATGGCTACGTAAATAAGCAAAATTGCCGCATTTGGGGTGAAGAGCAACCAGAAGCCGTTCAAGAACTGCCCATGCATCCCGAAAAATGCACTGTTTGGTGTGGTTTGTACGCTGGTGGAATCATTGGACCGTATTTTTTCAAAGATGCTGTTGGACGCAACGTTACGGTGAATGGCGATCGCTATCGTTCGATGCTAACAAACTTTTTGTTGCCAAAAATGGAAGAACTGAACTTGGTTGACATGTGGTTTCAACAAGATGGCGCTACATGCCACACAGCTCGCGATTCTATGGCCATTTTGAGGGAAAACTTCGGACAACAATTCATCTCAAGAAATGGACCCGTAAGTTGGCCACCAAGATCATGCGATTTAACGCCTTTAGACTATTTTTTGTGGGGCTACGTCAAGTCTAAAGTCTACAGAAATAAGCCAGCAACTATTCCAGCTTTGGAAGACAACATTTCCGAAGAAATTCGGGCTATTCCGGCCGAAATGCTCGAAAAAGTTGCCCAAAATTGGACTTTCCGAATGGACCACCTAAGACGCAGCCGCGGTCAACATTTAAATGAAATTATCTTCAAAAAGTAAATGTCATGAACCAATCTAACGTTTCAAATAAAGAACCGATGAGATTTTGCAAATTTTATGCGTTTTTTTTTAAAAAAAAGTTATCAAGCTCTTAAAAAATCACCCTTTATTTAAATGATATAATTGATTTAAATATAAACATAGACGGACTTCCAGTAGCGTATAGTGGAAACAGCGAGTCAAAAGATGTTAACGAGTTTATACAACCTTTTGTGGACGAATTAAGAGAATTAATGAACGAAAATTTTGCATACAATAACAAAATATATAAAATTAATTGTCATGCCATCATATGTGATGCTCCAGCTAGGTCGCTACTAATGGGAATAAAAAGTCATACAGGCTACAGTTCTTGCCATAAATGTAACCAAAAAGGTGAGCACATAAATCACCGTATGGTGTTCAAATTTCAAAAAAAACAGCACATTGCGGACGGATGAAAGTTTCAGAAAAAGATCGGATACAAATTTCCACAAAGAATTTAATCACATGGCCATAGAAGACTTATCCGTAGACCTTATAAAATCCTATCCTATGGATTACATGCATGTTGTTTGTTTGGGTGTTGTGAAAACATTGATGAATGCTTGGATTAAAAAAAACCAACCATATTCACCTAAAAATCAAAATATAGTTAACCTTAACGATCAGCTACTGTATTTTCTGCAACTCAGTTTATCCATGAGGATTTTATTGGACAGTAAGCAATGCCAAACTAACAATAGGTGTGCTGATGAGTTATTACAGAGTTTTGTGAAGTTATTGCCTGAGTATTATGATGCATCTATATCAGTTTACAACTTTCATTGTCTCACTCACCTGGCTAATGATTGTTTGCTGTATGGATCAAGCGAAACTATCAGCGCCTTCAAATTTGAAAATAAACTTGGAATATTAAAGAGACTTTAAAAAAAAAACAACATATCGGTACAACTATATAATCGTTTGGTGGAGCATAGCATTAATCCCTCAAGTCAAGGAAATTTTGAAAAAAAAAACAATACCTTTTTTGTCAGAAACGAACCCAAACACTTATTACAGCGTTGGAAATAATATTTATAAATTCTCATCAATAATAAATAGCAAAGTTATTGGTCATCAAGTTTTGAATTTGATATCTATGTTTCAAAATCCTCTAGAATCATCTCTTCTCAACATATGGGAAACATCAAATTTAACACTTTCGCAAGACACTTGCGAACATCTTTCTAAAAATATAAATAAAATCTGTGCTCTTTCCAATAAAAATAATGAGTTCGGGTTTTTTCCAGTCATTCATGACAAACAGAATAATAATTTCAACAACATCTTTCAACAGACACAAAATTTATCTACACTCCAAACAGTATATAACGATTCGATTAAAAACACTTTAGAAGTTGAAGCTGTGTCATTTGATGTTAAAAATATTTGTTTATAATAAATTTGTATGTACTTTCTATCTTTTTTTCATCAATTTCTAGAAATATCTCGAAAATTTGATGTTCATCAGATTGACGAACGAGATAACTTTATTGCGTCAGGAGGTCAAATCTCTGCGTAAGGAAGTCAGTGAGTTAAAACAGGATATAACATAAAATTGGTCATCCCACAACAGCCATTTCAAACAATGGAGGATTTTTTAAATTTTGAAAAACAGCTACAGGAAGATCCAAATTTGTTTGCTTCATTCGTAAGTTTACTAAAATACTAAATTAATTTGTTCGATAATCAATCATTTGTTTTTTCTTTACCAAAAATTGTTGGAGAAAATTATTGGTCGATGAACTGGCGGAAAAACTGTGCTGGAAAGGGACGGAGCAAAAAAAGTGTACGCAGCCTAAGTACATCGAAATCAATTAGAAGTAAATACTTAAATGTTTTTTTGAAATGTATATATTAATTTATTTTTCACAATTTTTTCAGATGCTGCAATTTCTATTGGAATCGGAGAGGATGAATTCATCCGGAACACAAAGTCTTTCTTCCAATTTGCCAAAAACCGCGAAGAAAGCAAAGAAAAATATAAATAAAAAAAAATTAGTTCAACTGTAATCTCAAATGAAATGAAATAAATGAGAAATAACAATACAACAATTCAAAAACGCTTACTATTTTAAATTTTTCACAAGCTTATAAAAATTTTGCTAAACTAAGCTTATTGTAAGCTTAGACTTCTAAGCTTGTTGTATACTTCGACTACTAAGCTTATAGCGAGGGATTGTTTTTCTTTATTTTATAATTATTAAAAAGCCTTTTGTGCAATTGAGAGCTCGTTGAAGAGATCAATGCGCTATTTACATAAGTATGCACAATTTGTTTGTATGTATTTATAATTATGTTTTTGTTTTTAACCCTTTCATGCCCCAATTAAAATGGGCGTGGCAAAAATTTGTTTGAGTATGCATAAAAGATAGAGTTGACCTCAATATCAACTGACAAAAATTTCAATGTCCTAGGTGTCCTGGTTCCAGAACTACAGGATGTTGCGTATATGCAACATTGGGCAATGGTGGTATGTACTACATACATACTAAATTTAAACACAAGTTGATTTTTTTTCAAATGCCGTTTATTTCAATTTATGTATGGTAGGATACAAAACAATTCTTTTGAGGATTGGAGCACAAGTGCACATTGCATTTGCTGCATTTAGAGCTTGGAAACCCAGTGCTGCACAGCCTACATCTGCCTCTTGTTCCCCATTTCGGCCCATGATTATCACCATCAAATCGTAGGGATTTTGCAGGCTCTGCAACATCTGCTCTTTTATTGGGGTTTGATTCAGATTCAGAACCTGTAGAAGGAGCTGGTGATGACGAAGTCGATGGAGAAGGTGATGAAGTTTCTGAATTCTTTGTCAAAAGGAGTGATGATGGACGACCTCTCTTTTTTGCGACAACCGTAGTTTCACTTGCGTTCAAAAGCTCGGTAGCAACATCCAATTGGAAATTTATGAGCGGCATATGCTTCAATTCGCCGTCCAACAATGGTCGAACTTTGTGTAACTTGTACTCAGGTGTTCCCTTCTGAGGCTGTTTAATATTATTGTTCAAGTGGAAAAACTGTTTGATTTTCTCGAATCTGTTCCTTGGTAGTGCATTTGCAATGGCCGCTAGTTTGAAATTGGCCGCCCGCGCCATTCTATATTCTGATATTTTCCCAACTGCAAGGTATAGTAGAATGCCAACAAATCTTTTTATTTCAGGTACAGTACATTTCAATTCTATGCCCTTTATTTGCATGGCATATAAGTTTGTTTCATCTCATATTTTCTGCCACAGTTCATCCGCAAAGAAAATGCTAAAATATTCGATGGGTTTTTTCACCGCATTGCTGCATAATTTACTTTTCCAGCTGGTCTCGCTTGCCATAAACCCTGCACTCCTCCTCTTCAAACTCTGCAAATCAATTTTTTCCATCACCTCCTGTACAACGTTCTCATTTTCACTCGAATCTTCATCATTTTCGGTTCTAATAAATTGGTCAATTAAAACAACATGCATATTTTCAGCAGTCTAATCCAAATTTTTTAAAGTTTCTTCTATAGTTCTATCCATATTTGCATCTTCTTCTTCATTTTCCTCGTCAGCCGAATCATCCCAATCAAAGTTGGCAAATTTTTCAATTTCAGCCTGTATCAGACCTTTTGGACGCATCTTAGAACGTGTATACAAAAATAAGTTTTTATTTTTCGAAAATTACCACAATGGACCAATGTTGCGTATACGCAACACTGCATTTAGAAATTTATTACAAGCAAATTAAATAACATTTTCATGCCGGTTTTTTTTTTTTTAATTACTCTAATACCTTTCTTTATTTAGTTGTTGAACTTGGTTTTTGGATGAATTAATTATATTAATGTTTTTTAACACTTTTTTAAAACAACGTTTTTTTGAAAAATTAATTTGTCAACTTTGCTCTCGGGAGAATACATAGCTACCAACTGCACACGTGCGCAGCTGATTACGAACCAATTAGCTGTAAGATTTAACAACACATGAGGCTATATTTTTGCGAAAGGTTCTAAAACTAATATCTAAGATAGCGGTACGCTCATAAACCCAATGTTGCATATACGCAACATCGGGTATGAGGGGGTTAAGCAATTGAGAACTCGTTAGAGCAGTGAAGCGCTTTACCTAGCCCGCGGGCGGCCGACTTTATTGCTCTCTCACACGTATTAGTCAAGCGCTCTCTATACATTGTGGAAAATTAATGTGCATTTGAAAATCACTTGATCAACGACTGTTGACTGCTACGCATGTAATTTGTATGTGCGCGCTGATTAACAATTTTACTATGAAACTGGGCAACAGTTTTGGAAAAATCTGAACGACAACTTTTATTCGAAATTAAAGACTCTTTTCAATGTTTAGAACTACTTATTGTTGCGAAGTTTCGTTTTCCACTTTGGAATTAATAAAATCAAAGACTAGAAATAAAATTAGCGATCGGCACCTTGAAGACTTACTTCGTATAAAGTTTTGCGGCTCCGAACTAGATTTAGATAAGTTGGTTCAAAACCATGAAAATATTGATTTTTAGTTTTTTGATACAGCCGTTTAGGTGAAAACTTCAACATAAATTCAATATTTAAAATTTTTTGAATTTTAATTTCTTTTTGACACGTGAGTTGTCTTTATTTTTGTAATTGATAAAAAAATTGATAAAAATGATAGTGTGCGTTTGGGCATCACTGCGTTAGAGAGATCAATTCGCTTTTTGTATGCAATCCTGCTTGTTTTTGTTTGCCAAAGAACAAGGGGTATTGCCGGATAGTTGCCAATATGGTCTTTGAAAATTTGTTTGTACCAATGTGTTAATATGTAATATATGAGATTTTGCTAGTGTCACTGGCAGATTCTTTGCAGTATGATAATATGTACGAATATATTTATATATGTAGTATATGTTCGCTCTGAGAAGAGACCGCGGAGGCGGAATTGAAGAAAGCTAAAGGTGCTTATATACATTAGACTGTGCCAAATAAATTTTTTTTTTTTCGGTCCCATATCAAAATTTCGTTGAGAGTCACGAAAAAGAAATTGTGTCAAAATTTGAGCCCTTTATCTTCATTTTTCAGCTAGCGCTCGCAAAAATAAGAATTTTCGTCAAAAAATGTTTTTTTTTCATTCATTTTTTGGTTATAGATAATTTAAAATACCAAATATAAAAAAACCCTTGGTATGGTTTTGTAGGAAATTAAATTCTCCACAAAAATGATCCTTTCTCGAATTTATAGAATCAACACCGTTTTTTTTTATTGCTCATTCAGTTACAATTTGTTCTATGATTTTTATTTTCAATTATTGATAAACACTAATTAAACTTCTTTCCAACGAAAAAAACAAACTAAATCAATTTTTCTAGGAATGTTTATTATCTAAACAAGCCGGTTTTTTACTTTAATTTATTGTTATATGGTACAGTAAAAGATAAAAATAATTTTATTAACAAATATAATGAAGGCAAAAAGATTAATCTTTTTACAATTATTATTTATAAGGCGCTTTTTTTCGTTTTCAACACCCGTCCTGCGCGCCACAGTAAGCTTTTGGTCAACAGCGATCTGACGCGCCATCCACATACGCTCATTTATGCTGGTTCCCCAAATAATTGAACATTTAATGTAAATAAAATAAACTGTGTAAAAATACATATAAAGACTCTTAATAAATTCTATTTTTTTCATACTACTCAAGTAACCCGGTACTTTTATTTCAAATGTGCATGACATTGTATCTAATGGCTACAAAGTTAAACACTATAATTTGAGATCTGTGGATATTTATTGTTATTTGTTTTGTAAAGATATATTACTTATGTCGGAATATAGTTCAAATTATGTTTATCTTTTGGGTGCCGTTTATAATAATTTGCCATCACGCAAGCTGCCTAAAAATAGAGATGTTTTTAATTATTTCATGTTTAAGTACAAGATCTTGAAGAAAACAATTCGTCAATGTGCTGCCGAGGTTATAGAAGAAGTTCAAGAGATTCGGGGTGTAATGAACATACCACTTATAAAAAAACAACATGCTATTACAAAAATCGAAACGCTTTTTACAGATTGGAGAAATTTAGATAAAAGTCGATCTAAAAAACATTCTGAGTTTCATCTGTTGAAAATAAAAAAATTTACCAATAAATTGGATGAATTATTTGATATAAGACTCAAAAAAGATATATCTGATAACTCCTGTCCTGAAGAACTTTTTTTGTTAGTAAAAAAAGTAAAGGCCGGTTAACACCTCTACCAGATGACGTAGAAGATGAGAGTTTTCCTCTTGAACCAATAGAAAATGATACTTATGAACATGGTAATTATTATAAACTTCGTATTTGCTGACAAGACATTAAGATCTAATTTTTCTGAAATGTTATTATTTAAATATCTAATCACAATGATTTTTTTTTCAGTCTTAAGTCAAGCTTTATCTGATACATCTGTTTCTTCTGGAGAATTGAGCGGGTCATCCTCTAGTTTTTGTTCAAGAGCACCTAAAAGACCAATTTCTAATTTTGAGGACGAACTTCCTCAAACTTCGCATGAAAATAAAATAAATGTTATGACTCCGGAATTATCATCAGCTTTAGACAGATCAAATGTCTCTAGCAGAAATGCTGCCTATATTGTTATCGCTGTCGCAAAAAGTTTGGGTCATGATCCTAAAACTATTAATGTTAGCCATAGGTCAATACATAGAGATCGTAATAAAATTAGAAAAATGTTGGCGATAGATATAAAAAATAATAATTCAGCTGTTCAGAATGTAGTGTTACACTGGGACGGTAAATTACTCCCAGATTGTTGTGGTACCCAGAAAGTTGATAGGCTTCCAATAGTTTTATCCGGACTTAATTATGAACAACTTCTAGCGGTTCCAAAATTGAATAGTGGAACAGGATTCAATCAAGCTCAGTCGATTGTCGGAGAGTTGAAACGATGGAACGTTGTTAATAATGTTAAAGGAATGTGCTTTGACACTGCCTACGTTAACTCAGCTGTGTTATTATTGTACAATTACAATTAAACTATGTGCTCTAAGCCAAAACTTATGCTTTACCGTCATTTAGTTTTTCTCATTGATTTTTCGTGTTGATCATTATTGACTGTGTTTAAAGGTGATTAGAATGGAGCAGCAGTATACATTGAGAAAGCTTTGAATAAAAAACTGATCTGGTTTCCGTGTCGACATCATATTTATGAGCTAGTCTTAAAACGTGTTGCAGAAGTTGTCTGGTCCAAGTGCTGCAGTTTTCAATCGATTCAAGCAAGAATGGTCAACAATTGATCAGTCCCAGTATGAAACAGGAATGGATGATCAAAGCGTCAAGCAAATTTTGTGTGAAAAAAACAAGACATTTTGGAATTTATTCAATATCAAATGAAGGTAACCTTATACAACGAAATGTAATTTTATTTTTATACCACAAATATCATCAACCGATCGATCAAAGTAATCTGATTATTTTAGGAATTTCAACCTAGAGGAGATTATAAGGAGCTCTTAACTTTGGCTTGTATATTTTTGGGAGAAGTTCCACCTCAAGGTATTTCTTTCAAGACTCCTGGAGCACACCATCATGCTGGATGGCTATCAAAAGCAATTTACTGCTTAAAAATTTATTTATTTAAAAGTCAATTTAAACTTGCTAAAGTCGAGCTTCCCAAACTAACAGAAATTTGTATTTTTATTGTCGATGTTTATATCAAAGGCTGGTATAATGCACCAATCAGTATCTATGCACCGTATCAGGATTTTATGTTCTTGAATAGTTTATTAGATTTTAAACGCATAAACGTGAAATTTTCCGAAGCTGCATCAACTAAGTTTCTTAGACATCTCTGGTACTTGTCGGAGGATCTTGTGGCATTATCATTCTTCGATGAAAGAATACCATCGACCATCAAGACAAAAATGGTTCAAGCAATAACAAATCAATTAAGTATGACAGAAAATACGAGGAAGTTATGTTTAAAACAAGACGATTTAAAATCATTTGGCTCAAAAGATATTAGTGATTTTATTACTCAAAAATCGATGATTTTGTTTGAGAATTTCGGTTTATCTACAAGCTTTCTGGATTTACCTGTAGATCAATGGGAGTTCGATGACGGGTACCAGGCTTCTTTAGAAACTGTTCGATCAATTAAAGTCGTAAATGATATTGCCGAAAGAGCTGTAGCGTTAATTGATAAATATAATGATAGTCTCAATTGTGATGAAGAACAGAAGCAGTTTTTATTACAAGTTGTTGCTGAACATCGCAAAAAATATCCCAATTGTAGTAAACGAAATCTATGTGAGTAATATGTTTACTTGGATTTCATAATTGACTTTAAAGTCATTCGAGAAAAGATCTTATCAGCCTCTTTTATTACAAGATCAAAAATATGTTTGTCATTATAATTTTATGTCAGAGGACATAAGATCTTTTAGAGAAAATATGTAAGATCTTAACAATTAATGAAACATGTGAATAAAAATAATAAAATATAATAGCTCATTATTTTTTTACTTAATGTAATCCTTTTAAGATATTTTGTTTGTAGTAACTATCTAATTCTAACAAACCAATGATTTTTCATAAAATCGAAAATTTGTGGAATTCTGACTCCTACAAAACCATACCAAGGGTGTTTTTATATTTGGTATTTTAAATTATCTATAACCAAAAAATGAATGAAAAAAAAAATTTTGACGAAAATTCTTATTTTTGCGAGCGCTAGCTGAAAAATGAAGATAAAGGGCTCAAATTTTGACACAATTTCTTTTTCGTGACTCTCAA
Source organism: Bactrocera dorsalis (assembly GCF_023373825.1). Lineage (NCBI taxonomy): Eukaryota > Metazoa > Arthropoda > Insecta > Diptera > Tephritidae > Bactrocera > Bactrocera dorsalis. Next base: position 66,145,422 of record NC_064303.1, read on the forward strand.
CGAAATTTTGATATGGGACCGAAAAAAAAAAAAATTTTATTTGGCACAGTCTAATATACATATGTATATGTATGCTTGTATGTTTTACCTCTCTTGTTTTGTTTTTTATGTTATAATTCAATGCTTATGCAGATCAGCTTATTATTTTTGTTAAACATAAAAGGTATGCTCGAAAAATTGCAATTAAATTTTCTTTTTGCGTATTAAAATATTTGTCAAAACGAATTAAACTTTCCTCAGTGTAAACAGATTTATGTATTTATATGAACCAGTAAAGTATAATAAACTGTATACTCTTTTAAGTAAATAAGAGTTAGTTTTTATTTATTTATATTTTAGGTTGAAAGTATTTTTAATTTTATTTATTTATTTATTATTATTGTGTTTTTCACAAAACCGCACTTTTAATTTATTATATTTTTTGTCCTTATGTAGGTATGTAGTTACACCCTAATAATTATTCTCCAATTATAATTGGACTTGTATGTATGTGTTATTGTGAAATTGAGAGCTCGTTGAAGAGATCAATATGCTTTGTCCATATGTAAGTATGCACGAATTGTTTGTGCTGATGTAGTGCGCTCTGAGAGAAGAGCACAAAAGCGAACTGGGTATAGTGCAGGTATGTTCCCGAATGCATTTTGTATGTTGTTCTTGTTTGCTAATTTGTAAGAAGTTAGTTTTATGTTTATTATGTACTTTGTTTTTGTTGTTGGTATAACGTATTTGTATTGTATATTCAAAACATGTACATATAGAGGAGAAAGGAAATTTGCATATATGTATGTATGTACGTATGTTTGGGTTTTTTTTTCTCTTGCTTCGTTTTTTATGATTTAATTGTTCTTATTGTTTGTGCATTTGCATACATATTATATACAATCCTGCTGACTAATTTATTAAGCAGAAGAGGTTTGTCGGAAATTTTCGCAAGTAAATGCTGGATATACATATGTGTTTGTTAATAAACGTGTTTAAATACACCAAGGTAAGATATGTAAAACGTAGGCAATAAATTAATAATATTGATTAACATATATATGTTGATTTATACGTTATACCAAGCTGTGTTCGGTGTTTCTCGTAAAATAAACTCGAAGCTGTGAAGCTTTGGTAACCGTTGTTTCGCTGATAAAACGGATTTTGAAATATTTTTATTAGCATATAAAAACGTTTTTTTTTACTTACATATGCACATATGTACATATTTATGTGCATTTAAATATATTTAAAAGAAATGGAATAAATACGCTCACTTAGTTTTTCCTCAAGAGGCGTTTTATGTGTTGTAGATATGAGTTTGCGAGCCTAGGCGTTTTATCCGGCATGGTTCCGATTACTTTGGCGGAGGGGTAAAAAACCGAATTTCCGGGAAAATGGGGTATGTACGGATAAGGGGGCTTCTCTAGAGGAGGAATATCCAAAAATTATGTAAAAATAGCTAATATTTTTAAAAATATCCACGTTTAAAAATTCAAAAAATGCCCTAAGAACACGTGTTATTTCTCCATGTTTCACAGAATATTTTCACGTTTTTCACTCACTATATTTAAATATACACTCTTAATATTGAATTAAGTTCACCTATTACTTTTATTTTGTAATTTTTCAGCCAAATTTAGTAATTTAAAATCTCTTATTAAATTTATGGCTGAAAAGCTTAGAGTGTTTATATTTACGAGGAAAACCAGTATTGCCACACCTTAAAAACCAAAAGTGAAGGATTTTTTTAGCGTTTCACAGCGTTTTCTTTGTTTGTAAATACTTTCGAGTGATTCCTTTTTCTTTATTAACTATAAAAAACTATAAAGAAGATTTTTCGAGCTAAAATTTAATATGTGAACACTTTTCTATATACATACATACATATATGAATATATGAATAATATGTGATTTATATTTAATAAACACAGATAAGTAAAATCGTTTGATAATATTATATTATACATATGATTGTAATATAACATTTTTATATACATATTACAATTTTATACTATAATAGAATCATCAGCGAATACCCGGGGTGACCGAAGTACTCTCGCGTAGTAAACCTTTCTGCGTTGGCGGCCTTCGGCCGCGCTCTAAAAAAATAACCCTGGCCGAGCGAATACCCGGGGTGACTGAAGTACTTTCGCGTAGTACTCCTTTCTGCGTTGGCGGCCTTCGGCCGTGCTCTAAAAAAATAACCCTGGCCGAGCGAATACCCGGGGTGACTGAAGTACTTTCGCGTAGTACTCCTTTCTGCGTTAGCGGTCTTCGGCCGCGCTCTGAAAAAATAACCCTGGCCGAACGAATACCCGGGGTGACTGAAGCACTTTCGCGTAGTACCCCTTTCTGCGTTGAAAATAAAAAAATATATTGGCTTTTCGGTATAAAGTGGTTATAATTTTTGGTTATCATGCACTCAAAATTTTAGTTTTCGTTATAAAATGGTAAATTTTGGTTATTATATCTATCAGCGATTTCCATTTATTTTTGATGATCCATTGGTTTGTATTTTAGGTGACATTATATATATTATTATATTTAAAATATGAGTTTGAGTGCATAATAACCAAAAAATATAACCACTTCATACCCGAAACTCATATTTTAAATATAATAATATATATATCGTCGCCTAAAATACAAAGCAATGAATCATCAAAAATAAATGGAAATCGCTGACAGATGTAATAATCAAAATTTATCCATTTTATAACGAAAACTCAAATTTTATTTCAATATGAGTGCATAATAACCAAAAAATATAACCACTTTATATCGTTAATCGTTAATCAGAAGGGCTTCCTCTTTCCAAAGGTACCTTCAAATCGCGGCGCCAAAGAAATCGGAATTGTGCCTTTTATCCCGATTCTCTTCTCTATTCCTGTTGGTCTTAAAGTTTCTAGCCGCTTGCAGGTGCACCTTCTATTTTGTTGTTTTAAAAATTCGCGGCCGTTTTTTGTTTAATTTTGTTTTTATTTCTGATTTGTTATAAGATTTCGCGCCTGATTGTGTATTTTTTGTTAGAACTGTTTTGAATATTTGGATTTCCCTTGTAATTTCTTTCTGTGTTTGTCACTTCCCATCAATGTTTTCTATCACATTTTTTTTTTGTCACCTCACTGTTGTATGTATAGTCATATGCATATAGCTTGTTATATAACGGGTGATTTTTTTGAGGTTAGGATTTTCATGCATTAGTATTTGACAGATCACGTGGGATTTCAGACATGGTGTCAAAGAGAAAGATGCTCAGTATGCTTTGACATTTCATCATGAATAGACTTACTAACGAGCAACGCTTGCAAATCATTGAATTTTATTACCAAAATCAGTGTTCGGTTCGAAATGTGTTTCGCGCTTTACGTCCGATTTATGGTCTACATTTCTCATTTCTGGTTGAATGGCTACGTAAATAAGCAAAATTGCCGCATTTGGGGTGAAGAGCAACAAGAAGCCGTTCAAGAACTGCCCATGCATCCCGAAAAATGCACTGTTTGGTGTGGTTTGTACGCTGGTGGAATCATTGGACCGTATTTTTTCAAAGATGCTGTTGGACGCAACGTTACGGTGAATGGCGATCGCTATCGTTCGATGCTAACAAACTTTTTGTTGCCAAAAATGGAAGAACTGAACTTGGTTGACATGTGGTTTCAACAAGATGGCGCTACATGCCACACAGCTCGCGATTCTATGGCCATTTTGAGGGAAAACTTCGGACAACAATTCATCTCAAGAAATGGACCCGTAAGTTGGCCACCAAGATCATGCGATTTAACGCCTTTAGACTATTTTTTGTGGGGCTACGTCAAGTCTAAAGTCTACAGAAATAAGCCAGCAACTATTCCAGCTTTGGAAGACAACATTTCCGAAGAAATTCGGGCTATTCCGGCCGAAATGCTCGAAAAAGTTGCCCAAAATTGGACTTTCCGAATGGACCACCTAAGACGCAGCCGCGGTCAACATTTAAATGAAATTATCTTCAAAAAGTAAATGTCATGAACCAATCTAACGTTTCAAATAAAGAACCGATGAGATTTTGCAAATTTTATGCGTTTTTTTTTTTAAAAAGTTATCAAGCTCTTAAAAAATCACCCTTTACATATACTTGTATGTACATATATATGGGTATTGTATCTAGGTTTTTGTTTGTTTTACTTTGTTTGGGGCACTGCACTTTTGTTTTTTGTTTTGTGGTTTGTTCACAATTCCTTTTGGTTTTGGTTTCAAGTTTTTTTTGTTTTTTAATTGTTTCATTAGTCCATAGTGCCTCTCACTATGGCTCGAAGGACCATGAATAAAAGTCTACAAAATTTATGTTTGATAGAAACAAATTTTGTTTGTATTTTCACAATTGGGTTAAAGAAATTATAATTTTTATTATTATAAATGTTATAAAATTTAATTTTATTAAGATAGGTGTCGACACACAGGGCGGCGAGAATCCTATTCCGTCTTGCTGGAACTGGCGATCGAGCTTTTTCGGATGAAAGTCGAAAAGTATAATCGCGGTTGAGTAGAGGTGTTGACGCGGCGCAGTGTCTCAGCGAAAGTAGTTGATGTGTTGATAGGCGAACGGCAGCTAACGAATTATGTAAACGAAAGCGCGAGCTTCCCCGTTGACCATTCCTTTTGTTGGTTGGGTTGGTAGAGGTGTTCCCTCCATAATTTAAGTATGCTCTGGGCATCGGTGACTAGATCACCTTTGGGGGTTCTACAAAAGTATGCTCCGGTCTTGAAACCTTCTGCAAGTCGCCGCATATTTTCGTAGAATCGTTCGAGCATTACCCCTGTCAGTCAGCTTATCAAGCTCTTCGTACTCACGCATTTCGGCCTCTTTCTTTTTCTGTCTGCAAATGCGTCTCGCTTCCCTCTTCAACTCTCGGTATCTATCCCATCCCGCACGTGTTGTGGTCGATCGTAACGTTGCGAGGCAGGTAGCTTGATGAATCTTCTTATGCGGGAATCTAGTACTACAGATAACCATATTTCGAACCCCGGCGAAGTCGATCAGCCTCAACCCATTTGGGGATGTTTCCTCGTGGAGGCTGAATTTACCGACCGTAGTGCCAAAGATACCTTCTTTGCCCACCCTAGCGTTGAAGTCGCCAAGCACGATTTTGACATCGTGGCGGAGGCATCTCTCATAAGTGCGCTCCAAGCACTCAAAAAGGCATCTTTTGTCATATCGTCCTTCTCTTCCGTCGGGGCGTGGACGCAAATCAGCGATATGTTGAAGAACCTCGCTTTGATGCGGATTGTGGCTAGACGTTAATGATAGTACTCGGCGGCGGAGTCTCTCTCCCACCACGAATCCCACACCAAACTTGCGCTCCTTTATATGGCCACTGTAGTGAATGCTACAAGGACCTACTCGTACTTGAACGGCGGTGATGTCAGCCTTTATTTTCATGAGGACATCAACCAGCTGGGCGGCGGCACCTTCCCAATTAAGGGACCGGACATTCCAGGTGCATGCCCTCAAATCATAGTCCTTAATTCGTTTACCATGATCGTCATCAAAAGGGGGGTCTCTCATCCGAGGCTGTTGGTGGTTTTTCATTGGGGGTGTTTTTTTTACGTGGCGGGTCCCAAACCTAGCACACAACCCTATGCAGGGGATGTTTCGCCTTCTCACTTTAGCTCGCCTTCGAACGGATGTTCTTAGGCTACCCAGAGGATACTTGGTCAAAGACCGGAAGTCGTGAGCTGCTTGAGTCATATGTAAAAGAATCGTTTCTGGCCACTTCCAAGTGAATTGCGATCAGAGAACTTTCCTCACTTGCGTGAACTTCTACACTTGACTCCGTCCATTACATAAAGCAAATATAAAAATCTCTCACACTTTTTTAAAAATCAAGTCGAATATTTAGTACATATAATAACGCATAATAGGATAACAGTAGATCCAAAGAAAATAGAAACATTAGACAAGTATCCGATACCTCAAACCGTGAAAGAATTAAGGTAATTTTTAGGTATGGCGGGATATTATAGGAAATTTATACAAAGATATAGCAAAATAAGAAAACCACGAACCATAGGAGAAAATGGTATAACAAGTAAAAAAAATGTCAGCTAAGAAAGAAATTAAATTAGATAAAGAAGCTATAAAAGCTATACAAATAATTAAAACAAAATTAAAAGAACAAGTTGAACTATTTCAACCAGATTTCTCAAAACTTTTTGACTTAACTACAGATGCAAGTAATTTCGCCATAGGAGGAGTTTTATCACAAGAAAAGAAACCTACATATATTTTTATATCAAGACCATTAACAAAAACACAAGAAAATTATTGTACAACGGAAAAAGAATTATTAGCAATAGTATAGGCTATAAGAAAACTTAGGAATTATATTTACTGTATAGCAGATTTAACTATACACACTGATCACCAGGCATTAATATTTTCTATTTCGGGCAAAAATCCAAGTATAAAACTAAAAAGATGGAAAAATTTTATACAAGAATCTGGAGCAAAAATAGTATACAAACCAGGAAATCAAAACGTAGTAGCAGATGAATTATCAAGACAAAAAATTAACACTTCAACAATAGAATTTCAAAGAAAACTAAACGAAATAAGAAAGAAACACAAACGACCTTTCCAAAGTATCACAGACATATTATTGAATATCAAAACACTGACTATCTCACAAAAACCTTAAAAGAAATTTTTACCCCTAATTTCAATAACGCGATTAAAATTGATGAACAAGAACTATTCACAACAAAATCACTACTAAGTAAACATTTTCTAAACTAACAAGCTCTTTATAGCACAAAATCTAGTCGAAGACGAAACAGACAAAAATAAGCAATTGGAAATTATAACAAAAACACATAACCGAGCGCATAGAAATGAGAAAAATAACGCGATGGAAATTAGACAACAATATTTTTGGCCCGATATGGCGAAACAAATCAAAAACTTTGAACGAAACGGTTCAAATTGTTATGAACAAAAATACGAACGTAGACCAACAAAACAACTTATAGGGAGAACACCAGAAACAAATCTACCAGGAGAATCTATAAGCATGGATATATTCCACATAGGAAATAGAACATATATAACTAGTATGTGTAGGTACTCAAAATATTTATTAATGAGAGAAATAGCAGATATAGTCAACACCGTAGACCAACTAGACGAAATTCTCATACTTACATACCCACATTGTAGAAACCTACAAGCCGACAATGAGAGTATATTCACATCGATAACTTGTATGTCACCTCAGCGGGGCATAAAAGGCCTTCATATGGCCTTATTCATGTCGGAATTGTAAGGTAGAAAGGGCTTACTCCGCCATATAAGCTTCATATCTTTTTAACATTGCATGTCCTACACCGTGAGGCCTCACCTCAAGCGACCTAAAAAAGGAGTAAATGAGGCCTCACCTCTGCTATTTCTAAAAGGAGTAAATGAGGCCTTACCTCTGCTATCTAAAAAAGGAGTAAATGAGGCCTCACCTCTGCTATCTCTAAAAGGAGTACATGAGGCCTTACCTCTGCTATCTAAAGAAGGAGTAAATGAGGCCTTATTGTTTTAATAAAAATAAGCTGTTTAATAATGACACGAAAGACTTTTAATTCATCAATATATTATTTTGATTTATTATCGTAGGTTTTTTTATACACCCTATTTTTTATTAATTGTATCGATTTTTTAATGCCATTTTCGTAATTTGGGAAGCCGTATTCGGGGGACTTCAGAGCATCTAAAATTAGAAATAGCAATTGTGAGTTGTGAATTTATGTATTTAATTAAAACAAACATACCAAACACAAATTTTCCAAATAAGTTGGTTTTTTTAATGATTTTTTCTTCTGCAGCCCATCCCAATTGTACTCTAACAAGCACTCTTCAGTGATGATAAATTGTAGAGATTTTGTAATAGATGTTGAACCTATACATTCTTTATTGCTACAAATCTATTGAAATCAGGAAAGTATTAATTATATAGTTTCGTAGAAAATACTGTTCATTCAGTTAACTTACTACGTCATTTTTTGGAAACATTTCAGTATTTTCCTCAAAATGTTCCATTTCTTCAACGCTTTTTATTGGAAATATGTCCAGGCTTGTAGATTTTGGAAATGCTTTCTCTAACAGTTTATGTAGCTCACAAATTAAGTTCTTCATTTGTTGCACCTCTTCTTCTATAAATAAATTGTTTAATCAATTTAGTATACACAATTATGTATAGTAATTACTTACCAAATTTTTTCATTTTATTTCCACACTCACAAGGTGGAGAATTTTCGTCATTTATCATCATGTAGCTCCGTTTTGACATTTTGGAATATTTAGTCTAAATCGATTATATTTATATTATATGTTTTAATTTACATATTCAATTGAAAGGATAATTAAAGTGTGAAGTGATGAAGAATTGGCAAAAAAACCATTTTATCTTGATATGGCAAGCACATCACCTTGTACAATAACTCTTTTACATTAAATTTAGTGGCGACTTCATGCACTAATCCAATTCCCAATTCCAAACTTCTAACTGGTAGCTCAAAAAAATTCTCTATTGCTGTATATCTATTCCCTAAAACATATTCTTCTTCATTTTCTTTACAAAATCCAACAACTCTGATGGGGATAAAAACAACAATTATCTGGTGCTTTAGAACTAAGTATAAACATGTCCGTTTTATAATTTTTTTAGAGATCAGATCCTTCTATGACATTTTTTAAACCTGTTGCTTTGGGTAAATCTACTGAAAACGCATGTCGTTCCGCACATCTATTATATATTTGTTGCAATATTTTGTTAGGTTGACGGACATCTTGCTTTAAAACTTGTAAGTAATTTTCAAATTTATAGCTCGAAAAATTATCCACATTACCAAAGTTTTCAATGCAATCAGGCAAATGTAACAAATTGTGAATATTGTATGACAATTTTTCTTCTCCATAAATGGATCCAAACTGTTCAACGAAATCGCAAAGCATCTGTCGAACGAAAGGCAAATTATTTTCCCATTTATTTGAAGAGGAAATTCGATACACGCAGTGCAGCAATAAAAATGGGATAAAACAAATTCTCATCAAAATAGTCCTTGCAGAGTACAATGCCAGTATAAAGCAAAAATTGCCTGAATTCGATGGCTTTCCATCTGGCCAATTCATCAAACTCCCTTGGCTTTCGACCAAATTCCTTTGGAATGTATTTTCGAATACTTTTTATTTTTTTGTTTAATTCAACTTTCTGAAGAGAAGTTATCTTACGAGTTTTATGTTTATTTTCCCAAATTGCAGTCAATATCTTTTTTGTGCAACCAAGATCGACAAGGTGCATGGGGTCCAAAGGTATATGCGTAACCATATTAATTCCAATTTTTTCGAGAACATTTGGACTTTGCAAAAAATCTACGCAGTGATGAAGTCTATCGTTTCTATTTTTAAAACTTTCATCTGTTCTTAATTGTGCGGGAGTTTTACTGTAAGTTAATCTTTTATTAATCTTCTTACCAGTTTGTGTGCATTTTGAACACCCATTGCTGTTTGTGTGGCCAACAACACCGGCAAGAAATGCTCTTGCCGGAGCATCGCAAATAAATTTGCAAATTTTTATAGACATTTTTATTCCATTCAAAAACCAGCCATGATCATTTAAGTGCTTTATTTCATCTACAAAATTTGTGAAAAACTGGTTTATGGAATTCGGCTTACGGTTACCTACATATGCGCCAATCAAAAATGGTTTCATATCATTACGATTTGACACTGCTCCTAAAATTGGCCAAAGTTGTGTCCCTGAACTTTTAAAAAGCGGGCACCCGTCTATATTGATATCAATATATAGGCAATCCATATTTGGAGGTAAAGAAATTTTCATCAAAGAAAGGGCATTTTCTACTCCGAAATGAAAGTATTTTCCAGGCGGCACATCAATTATATTAATTTCTGAGTTAGGCAACGTCATTAATTGTTTCTTTGATGCAGGTACACGCACGTCAGCACTACGAAATATTTGGAGAATTTCATCGCATGCCCTCTTACGAATGTTATATTTTACACACCAATTTCTTAATTGCGCATTTATGTCATTTTTATTGTTTTTAGAGATACCAGTAGTCGCATTACGCACATTATGCACATTACATATATTTATATTTAGTTCTTCGGATACATTTTTGCTACAACTAGGAACATTTTCACTTTCTGGAACAATAGCTTTTTTCACGATTTCAATTGTGCACTTTTTTTTTCTTGCCACAAGTCGACGAAAATGTCTATCACTCACTCCACATTTAGTTTTTTCCATTTCAATAGAATAATTAATTTACTATTCAATATTAATCTAGACTTTTAAAAAACTACAACTTACTTGTAAGTCCGCGTACGAAATGAGAAAATATAATAACTATGTGTGTATTTGCATAAACGCAGCGTTTCCGTAGACAACGAAAAATAGAACAATAATGGCAAACAGTAACGCGGTTGCATATACATACATACGCAGTATTCGGTGGCGACAAGAGGTCGGCGGCAGATAACAGTAAAAAATTTACAAACGCTGTGCAGCTTTGAAAATGAATATCATAGTCTACTTTGTCTCTTTATTTTGTACACCTTACCCTACGCTACTAAAAGAAGGTCATTGTGAGGCATTCATGAGAAAGGGAAGGTATTAAACAAATGAGGCCTCACATTGCCCTGCTTTTGTGAGGCCTTTATTTTGTCTATTTGGAACTATACCAACGACTACATATAACACATAATCGAACGCCAACAGCTCATTTGACTTCAAACGGTTCAGTTGAAGGTTTACATAACACACTGATAGAAATCGCAGGAACATTAGCTAAACAAAATAACACCGATCCAGTTACGGAAATATTTAATGCAGCATACGAGTGTAATAGGACAATACACTCGGTGACAAAACAAAAACCAGTATTTTTCAATAGGAAGAATTCTTCTTCTTCTTAATTGGCGTAGACACCGCTTACGCGATTATAGCCGAGTTAACAACCGCGCGCCAGTCGTTTCTTCTTTTCGCTACGTGGCGCCAATTGGATATTCCAAGCGAAGCCAGGTCCTTCTCCACTTGGTCCTTCCAACGGAGTGGAGGTCTTCCTCTTCCTCTGCTTCCCGCGGCGGGTTCTGCGTCGAATACTTTCAGAGCTGGAGTGTTTTCATCCATCCGGACAACATGACCTAGCCAGCGTAGCCGCTGTCTTTTAATTCGCTGAACTATGTCAATGTCGTCGTATATCTCGTACAGCTCATCGTTCCATCGAATGCGATATTCGCCGTGGCCAACGCGCAAAGGACCATAAATCTTTCGCAGAATTTTTCTCTCGAAAACTCGCAACGTCGACTCATCCGCTGTTGACATCGTCCAAGCCTCTGCACCATACAGCAGGACGGGAATTATGAGAGACTTATAGAGTTTAGTTTTTGTCTGTCGAGAGAGGACTTTGCTTCTAAATTGCCTACTCAGTCCGAAGTAGCACCTGTTGGCAAGAGTTATCCTGCGTTGGATTTCTAGGCTGACATTGTTGGTGGTGTTTACGCTGGTTCCAAGATAGACGAAATTATCTACAACTTCAAAGTTATGACTGTCAACAGTGACGTGAGTGCCAAGTCGCGAGTGCGACGACTGTTTGTTTGATGACAGGAGATATTTCGTCTTGCCTTCGTTCACTGCCAGACCCATTTGTTTTGCTTCCTTATTCAGTCTGGAGAAAGCAGAACTAACGGCGCGGGTGTTGAGACCGATGATATCAATATCATCGGCATACGCCAGCAGCTGTACACTCTTATAAAAGATTGTACCTGCTCGATTAAGTTCTGCAGCTCGAACTATTTTCTCCAGCAGCAGATTGAAGAAATCGCACGATAGGGAGTCGCCTTGTCTGAAACCTCGTTTGGTATCGAACGGCTCGGAGAGGTCCTTCCCGATCCTGACGGAGCTTTTGGTCCCGCTCAACGTCAGTTTACACAGCCGTATTAGTTTTGCGGGGATACCAAATTCAGACATTGCGGCATAAAGGCAGCTCCTTTTCGTACTGTCGAAAGCAGCTTTGAAATCAACGAAGAGGTGATGTGTGTCGATTCTCCTTTCACGGGTCTTTTCCAAGATTTGGCGCATGGTGAATATCTGGTCAGTTGTTGATTTACCAGGTCTAAAGCCACACTGATAAGGTCCAATCAGCTTGTTGACGGTGGTCTTTCGCCTTTCACACAATACGCTCGATAAAACCTTATACGCGATATTAAGGAGGCTAATCCCACGGTAATTGGAGCAGATTGTGGGCTCTCCTTTTTTATGGATTGGGCATAGCACACTTAAATTCCAATCGTTGGGCATGCTTTCGTCCGACCATATTTTACAAAGAAGCTGATGCATGCTCCTTATCAGTTCTTCGCCGCCGTGTTTGAATAGCTCGGCCGGCAATCCATCGGCCCCTGCCGCTTTGTTGTTCTTCAGGCGGGTGATTGCTATTCGAACTTCTTCATGGTCAGGTAATGGAACGTCTGCTCCATCGTCATCGATTGGGGAATCGGGTTCGTCTTCTCCTGGCGTTGTACGTTCACTGCCATTCAGCAGGCTGGAGAAGTGTTCCCTCCATAATCTAAGTATGCTCTGGGCATCAGTAACTAGATCACCTTTGGGGGTTCTACAAGAGTATGCTCCGGTCTTGAAACCTTCTGTAAGTCGCCGCATTTTTTCGTAGAATTTTCGAGCATTACCCCTGTCGGCCAGCTTATCAAGCTGTTCGTACTCACGCATTTCGGCCTCTTTCTTCTTCTGTCTGCAAATGCGTCTCGCTTCCCTCTTCAACTCTCGGTATCTATCCCATCCCGCACGTGTTGTGGTCGATCGTAACGTTGCGAGGTAGGCAGCCTGTTTTCTCTCCGCTGCGACACGGCACTCCTCGTCGTACCAGCTGTTCTTTTGCACTTTCCGAAAACCAATGGTTTCGGTTGCAGCTGTACGTAAGGAGTTTGAAATGCCGTCCCACAGTTCCCTTATACCGAGTTGTTGACGAGTGCTCTCAGAGAGCAGGAGTGCAAGCCGAGTAGAAAATCGTTCGGCTGTCTGTTGTGATTGCAGCTTCTCGACGTCGAACCTTCCTTGTGTTTGTTGGCGTGCGTTTTTTGCTGCACAGAGGCGGGTGCGAATCTTGGCTGCAACAAGATAGTGGTCCGAGTCGATGTTAGGACCTCGGAGCGCACGCACATCTAAAACACTGGAGACGTGTCTTCCGTCTATCACAACATGATCGATCTGGTTGGTGGTTTTTCGATCCGGAGACAGCCAGGTAGCTTGATGTATCTTCTTATGCTGGAATCTAGTACTACAGATAACCATATTTCGGGCCCCGGCGAAGTCGATCAGCCTCAACCCATTTGGGGATGTTTCGTCGTGGAGGCTGAATTTACCGACCGTAGTGCCAAAGATACCTTCTTTGCCCACCCTGGCGTTAAAGTCGCCAAGCACGATTTTGACATCGTGGCGGGGGCAGCTCTCATAAGTGCGCTCCAAGCACTCATAAAAGGCATCTTTGGTCATATCGTCCTTCTCTTCCGTCGGGGCGTGGGCGCAAATCAGCGATATGTTGAAGAACCTCGCTTTGATGCGGATTGTGGCTAGACGTTCATTCACCGCAGTGAATGATAGTACTCGGCGACGAAGTCTCTCTCCCACCACGAATCCAACACCAAACTTACGCTCCTTTATATGGCCACTGTAGTAAATGTCACAAGGACCTACTTGTCTCTGTCCTTGCCCCGTCCATCGCATTTCTTGGACGGCGGTGATGTCAGCCTTTATTTTCACGAGGACATCAACCAGCTGGGCAGCGGCACTTTCCCAATTAAGGGACCGGACATTCCAGGTGCATGCCCTCAATTCGTAGTCCTTATTTCGTTTCCCATGGTCGTCATCAAAAGGGGGGTCACTCATCCGAGGCTTGTTGTTCCTTTTCATTGGGGGTGTTTTTTTACGTGGCGGGTCCCAAATCCAGCGCACAACCCTATGCAGGGGATGTTTCGCCTTCTCACGTTAGCTCGCCTTCAAACGGATGTCCTTAGGCTACCCAGAGGATACTTGGTCAAAGACCGGAAGTCGTGAGCTGCTTGAGTCATATGCAAAAGAATCGTTTCTGGCCACTCCCAAGTGAATGGCGAGCAGAGAACTTTCCTCACTTACGTGAACTTCTACACATGACTCCATCCTCCAATAGGAAGAATTATCCGGAAATAAAACAATTGATTGAAAAAAACAAAGACAAAGTTTTATAATATCATAATAAAAAAAGAACACAAAAAGTTTATGAACCAAAACAAATAATTTACGCACTGTCAAAACGACGTACAAAAACGGAACAAAAATATTTAAAATACATAGTTAGAGAAAACCGTGAGGACACAGTTTTAGTAGAGAGAGGAGGAAGACAACATGTCTTACATAAAGATAACATTCGTAACACTCCTCTTGAATTTAATAATAAACATAAAAGCATACACAGTAAGCAATCTAAAAAATAAAAAATTTATCTTCACCGAAACTGACGACACATACCTACATATATTAAGATACCGAATATTTATACCATTTATTTAATTTAACGACAATAATAGAAAAATATAAACAGATAGAATATAGATCATTTGGCAGGACACAACAGGATATCATAAACGAGAATACAATCTCATATTTATTTGAACAAACTATTTCACACTCAATACAAAAAGGAACAATCAACATATTAGGGACTCCAGATCATGACGATCTTATTGAAATAAAAACACATTTAAATGAAATAATAGAAGATAATAATCAACAAAGAGTCATTAACTCACACTTTGAACAATTAGTCTCAAAGGTTGATCCTCAATCAATCTCAACAAGACTGGTCATATCAGAAACTTTAAAGGAATTAGAAACCCTATTCGAGACTATTGGGGTATTCACAAGGTGTCATAGTGTCTCATATCGTCATATTGTCATATTTTTTTATGACTGTCATAACAACACTGTTGTTGTTCCACATGCAAAATTAAAATATGACTGATACAACACTGCGTGGTATGTTTATTGAGTTCGCTATTCTATCAGCTGCATTTGTTTACTTTCTTATTATTGGCGTTTAAGTGTTTGAAATTAATAAATTTAATAAATTTCGTTATTAATATGGAAGGAAACCACGATATTCAGGTAAATTAAGTTGAATGTAAGTGAAATATGGAAATATTTTGATTGATTTTATGTTATGACAGTCATAAAAAAATATGACAATATGACGATATGACACACTATGACACCTTGCGAATACCCTAATTAAAATATGACATAAGACATACAACAAAGCTTGTGAATTGCCTATATAAATTCTGTAAAGACAGGAAATTACTTGTCTAAATCTTTAAATTTAAATGATATAAAACAAATAATAAAAAACGAAAAATTAGATATTTCAGTTTTAAATGTAATGGAATACTCCACAATAAATGTAATTAGAGTTAAGGATACATATGTAATCTATACTAATAGATTAGAGTTAAGCGCGTAGTTCGAGTTTTATTCGTCGCATCGGGTCATGCTATACCTTTTTGGAAAGCTCATTATTTCACGCGCTAACACGTGTTTGATTGATTGTCGTTTCTTTTAAGTCGTTCGTGAGTTATAGCGTCGTGGAGCGTACATGGCGTACATGGAGCAAAATAAAGAGAAAATACGGCATATTTTACAGTACTACTACGATAAAGGCAAAAATGCATCTCAAGCCACCAATAAAATTTGTGCAGCTTATGGACCCGATACAGTTTCCTTTTCCACCGCACAACGATGGTTTCAATGTTTTCGTTCTGGTGTAGAGGTGGTCGAAAATGCGCCACGCTCCGGAAGGCCTGTCGTCGAAAATTGCGATAAAATCGCTGAATTGGTCGAAAGAGACCGGCATAGTAGTCATCAAACCGTTATAAACCATTTGAAGAAGCTTGGAGTCACTAAGGAGCTCGATGTATGGGTGCCACACGAATTGATTCAATAAAAATACCGCAAGACTTTTTTGACAACCCTATATTATAAAGAGGAAAGATTTGTACCTATTTTTGTATGTTTGTAATGAATAGGCTCAAAAAGTACTGGGCCGATTTAAAAAATTCTTTCACCAATAGAATGCAACGTTCTTCCAATTTGACATAGGCCACATTTCATTTTGAAAAAAGTTAGGGATCCTTGGTAAAATTTGAGCAATGTAATCGAAGGAGTAGAAAAATGAGTCTGAAAATGTCTTTCGTCGAATGCGCTGCCGAAACTATAGGGTGATTTTTTAAGAGCTTGATAACTTTTTTTTAAAAAAAAAACGCATAAAATTTGCAAAATCTCATCGGTTCTTTATTTGAAACGTTAGATTGGTTCATGACATTTACTTTTTGAAGATAATTTCATTTAAATGTTGACCGCGGCTACGTCTTAGGTGGTCCATTCGGAAAGTCCAATTTTGGGCAACTTTTTCGAGCATTTCGGCCGGAATAGCCCGAATTTCTTCGGAAATGTTGTCTTCCAAAGCTGGAATAGTTGCTGGCTTATTTCTGTAGACTTTAGACTTGACGTAGCCCCACAAAAAATAGTCTAAAGGCGTTAAATCGCATGATCTTGGTGGCCAACTTACGGGTCCATTTCTTGAGATGAATTGTTGTCCGAAGTTTTCCCTCAAAATGGCCATAGAATCGCGAGCTGTGTGGCATGTAGCGCCATCTTGTTGAAACCACATGTCAACCAAGTTCAGTTCTTCCATTTTTGGCAACAAAAAGTTTGTTAGCATCGAACGATAGCGATCGCCATTCACCGTAACGTTGCGTCCAACAGCATCTTTGAAAAAATACGGTCCAATGATTCCACCAGCGTACAAACCACACCAAACAGTGCATTTTTCGGGATGCATGGGCAGTTCTTGAACGGCTTCTGGTTGCTCTTCACCCCAAAATGCGGCAATTTTGCTTATTTACGTAGCCATTCAACCAGAAATGAGCCTCATCGCTGAACAAAATTTGTCGATAAAACACATTTCGAACCGAACACTGATTTTTGTAATAAAATTCAATGATTTGCAAGCGTTGCTCGTTAGTAAGTCTATTCATGATGAAATGTCAAAGCATACTGAGCATCTTTCTCTTTGACACCATGTCTGAAATCCCACGTGATCTGTCAAATACTAATGCATGAAAATCCTAACCTCAAAAAAAATCACCCGTTATTAGCGATAGAACAAAATTATGTACAACAATATTGAATAACATCATACTGTCTACAAAAACTCCGCGGTAGCATATGTCTAACTATTGTAGTTATGTCACTACAAAAACGTTTTTCATTTTAATCTATATCTATACTAATATTATAAAGAGGAAAGATTTGTACCTATTTTTGTATGTTTGTAATGAGTAGGCTCAAAAAGTACTGGGCCGATTTAAAAAATTCTTTCACCAATAGAATACTACATTTTTCCAATTTGACATAGGCCACATTTCATTTTGAAAAAAGTTAGGGATCCTTGGTAAAATTTGAGCAATGTAATCGAAGGAGTAGAAAAATGAGTCTGAAAATGTCTTTCGTCGAATGCGCTGCCGAAACTATTAGCGATAGAACAAAATAATGTAAACAATATTGAGGAACATCATAATGCCTACAAAGTTATGTCACTACAACAACTTTTTTCACTTTAAACATTAATGAAAATGCTAACCAAATTTAAACCATGACATTTACTACAGTGGCCATATAAAGGAGCGCAAGTTTGGTGTTGGATTCGTGGTGGGAGAGAGACTCCGTCGCCGAGTACTATCATTCACTCCGGAGAATGAACGTCTAGCCACAATCCGCATCAAAGCGAGGTTCTTCAACATATCGCTGATTTGCGCCCACGCCCCGACGGAAGAGAAGGACGATGTGACCAAAGATGTTTCTTTATGAGTGCTTGGAGCGCACTTATGAGAGATGCCCCCGCCACGATGTTAAAATCGTGCTTGGCGACTTCAACGCCAGGGTGGGCAAAGAAGGTATCTTTGGCACTACGGTCGGTAAATTCAGCCTCCACGAGGAAACATCCCCAAATGGGTTGAGGCTGATCGACTTCGCCGGGGCCCGAAATATGGTTATCTGTAGTACTAGATTCCAGCATAAGAAGATTCATCAAGCTACCTGGCTGTCTCCGGATCGAAAAACCACCAACCAGATCGATCATGTTGTGATAGACGGAAGACACGTCTCCAGTGTTTTAGATGTGCGTGCGCTCCGAGGTCCTAACATCGACTCGGACCACTATATTGTTGCAGCCAAAATTCGCACCCGCCTCTGTGCAGCAAAAAACGCACGCCAACAAACACAAGGAAGGTTCGACGTCGATAAGCTGCAATCACAACAGACAGCCGAAAGATTTTCTACTCGGCTTGCACTCCTGCTCTCTGAGAGCACTCGTCAACAACTCGGTATAAGGGAACTGTGGGACGGCATTTCAAACTCCTTACGTACAGCTGCAATCGAAACCATTGGTTTTCGGAAAGTGCAAAAGAACAGCTGGTACGACGAGGAGTGCCGTGTCGCTGCGGAGAGAAAACAGGCTGCCTACCTCGCAACGTTACGATCGACCACAACACGTGCGGGATGGGATAGATACCGAGAGTTGAA
Source organism: Bactrocera dorsalis (assembly GCF_023373825.1). Taxonomy (NCBI): domain Eukaryota; kingdom Metazoa; phylum Arthropoda; class Insecta; order Diptera; family Tephritidae; genus Bactrocera; species Bactrocera dorsalis. The sequence continues at coordinate 66,164,072 of NC_064303.1, forward strand.
GAGGGAAGCGAGACGCATTTGCAAACAGAAGAAGAAAGAGGCCGAAATGCGTGAGTACAAACAGCTTGATAAGCTGGCCGACAGGGGTAATGCTCGAAAATTCTATGAAAAAATGCGGCGGCTTACAGAAGGTTTCAAGACCGGAGCATACTCTTGTAGAACCCCCAAAGGTGATCTAGTTACCGATGCCCAGAGCATACTTAGATTATGGAGGGAACACTTCTCCAGCCTGCTGAATGGCAGTGAACGCATAACACCAGGAGAAGGCGAACCCGATACCCCAATCGATGACGATGGAGCAGACGTTCCATTACCCGGCCATGAAGAAGTTCGAATAGCAATTGCCCGCCTGAAGAACAACAAGGCGACAGGGGCCGACGGATTGCCGGCCGAGCTATTCAAACACGGCGGCGAAGAGCTGATAAGGAGCATGCATCAGCTTCTTTGTAAAATATGGTCGGACGAAAGCATGCCCAACGATTGGAATCTAAGTGTGCTCTGCCCAATCCATAAAAAAGGAGACCCCACAATCTGCGCCAACTACCGTGGGATTAGCCTCCTCAACATTGCATATAAGGTTCTATCGAGCGTATTGTGTGAAAGATTAAAGCCCACCGTCAACAAACTGATTGGACCTTATCAGTGTGGCTCTAGCCCTGGAAAATCAACCAATGACCAGATATTCACCATGCGCCAAATTTTGGAAAAGATCCCTGAAAAGAGAATCAACATACACCACCTATTCGTCGATTTCAAAGCTGCTTTCGACAGCACGAAAAGGAGCTGCCTTTATGCCGCGATGTCTGAATTTGGTATCCCCGCAAAACTAATACGGCTATGTAAGCTGACGTTGAGCAACACCAAAAGCTCCGTCAGAATCGGGAAGGACCTCTCCGAGCCGTTCGATACCAAACGAGGTTTCAGACAAGGCGACTCCCTATCGTGCGACTTCTTCAATCTGCTGCTGGAGAAAATTATTCGAGCTGCAGAACTGAATCGAGCAGGTACAATCTTTTATAAGAGTGTACAGCTGCTGGCGTATGCCGATGATATTGATATCATCGGTCTTAACACCCGCGCCGTTAGTTCTGCTTTCTCCAGACTGAACAAGGAAGCAACACAAATGGGTCTGGCAGTGAAACGAGGGCAAGACGAAATATCTCCTGTCATCAAACAAACAGTCGTCGCACTCGCGACTTGGCACCTACGTCCACTGTTGACAGTCCATAACTTTGAAGTTGTAGATAATTTCGTCTATTTAGGAACCAGCGTTAACACCACCAACAATGTCAGCCTTGAAATCCAACGCAGGATTACTCTTGCCAACAGGTGCTACTTCGGACTGAGTAGGCAATTGAAAAGTAAAGTCCTCTCTCGACGAACAAAAACCAAACTCTATAAGACGCTCATAATTCCCGTCCTGCTATATGGTGCAGAGGCTTGGACGATGACAACAACCGATGAGTCGACGTTGCGAGTTTTCGAGAGAAAAGTTCTGCGAAAGATTTATGGTCCTTTGCGCGTTGGCCACGGCGAATATCGCATTCGATGGAACGATGAGCTGTACGAGATATACGACGACATTGACATAGTTCAGCGAATTAAAAGACAGCGGCTACGCTGGCTAGGTCATGTTGTCCGGATGGATGAAAACACTCCAGCTCTGAAAGTATTCGACGCAGTACCCGCCGCGGGAAGCAGAGGAAGAGGAAGACCTCCACTCCGTTGGAAGGACCAAGTGGAGAAGGACCTGGCCTCGCTTGGAATATCCAATTGGCGCCACGTAGCGAAGAGAAGAAACGACTGGCGCGCTGTTGTTGACTCGGCTATAATCGCGTAAGCGGTGTCTACGCCAGTAAAGAAGAAGAAGATTTATGTGTTTATATTAATCCTTATCCATATAAATTATTTTATGGTCAAGACCATTTAACTACCGATAAAATAGTTTTTAAATTGTTTAAATTGGACTTTCCATTCAAAAGATATTACGAATTAAAAAATTTAAACAGTAAACAATACCGCCATAGCGTCGTGGCCGTTGTTTGCGATGCAGTCTGAAAAGCGCGTCGGGCCAGAGAATGTAAAGTACGAGTATATAGAAGGTGCAAATTGAATTCTGTATGATGTTCGATTTGGCGGCTAATAGAGCCGATAAAATCAAAGTAAGGAATTCGCCGTTGTCGCTGCTATTTAGCAGAATTAAGCACGTGCAGTGGCAAAAATATAAAGGGTGATTTTTTAAGAGCTTGATAACTTTTTTAAAAAAAAAAACGCATAAAATTTGCAAAATCTCATCGGTTCTTTATTTGAAACGTTAGATTGGTTCATGACATTTACTTTTTGAAGATAATTTCATTTAAATGTTGAGCGCGGCTGCGTCTTAGGTGGTCCATTCGGAAAGTCCAATTTTGGGCAACTTTTTCGAGCATTTCGGCCGGAATAGCCCGAATTTCTTCGGAAATGTTGTCTTCCAAAGCTGGAATAGTTGCTGGCTTATTTCTGTAGACTTTAGACTTGACGTAGCCCCACAAAAAATAGTCTAAAGGCGTTAAATCGCATGATCTTGGTGGCCAACTTACGGGTCCATTTCTTGAGATGAATTGTTGTCCGAAGTTTTCCCTCAAAATGGCCATAGAATCGCGAGCTGTGTGGCATGTAGCGCCATCTTGTTGAAACCACATGTCAACCAAGTTCAGTTCTTCCATTTTTGGCAACAAAAAGTTTGTTAGCATCGAACGATAGCGATCGCCATTCACCGTAACGTTGCGTCCAACAGCATCTTTGAAAAAATACGGTCCAATGATTCCACCAGCGTACAAACCACACCAAACAGTGCATTTTTCGGGATGCATGGGCAGTTCTTGAACGGCTTCTGGTTGCTCTTCACCCCAAATGCGGCAATTTTGCTTATTTACGTAGCCATTCAACCAGAAATGAGCCTCATCGCTGAACAAAATTTGTCGATAAAACACATTTCGAACCGAACACTGATTTTGGTAATAAAATTCAATGATTTGCAAGCGTTGCTCGTTAGTAAGTCTATTCATGATGAAATGTCAAAGCATACTGAGCATCTTTCTCTTTGACACCATGTCTGAAATCCCACGTGATCTGTCAAATACTAATGCATGAAAATCCTAACCTCAAAAAAATCACCCGTTATGTAAACGACTTAATTCATGCCAGAATAAATAAAGAGAAATGCTTTGAAGAAAAATATACAAAACATTCTCTGAGTCACATATGCGTGATTATTTTGTATTATATGATCCATTGTTTTCTGGAAAATGGTAAAAGTTTTAATTATTTTTACAAAATCGGGAAAAATTAGGAAACGTTATTTTAATTTTATTTTTCTTTAATTAAATTTCTAAAATTTTAAATAAATTAATATTTTAAATAAATTATATTTATTTCGACTATTAAAAAGTGAAGAAGAAAATTGATGACCTTCATGAAATTTGCATATTCGCATTATTGCGTTATCATTTCCATATTTGTACCAATAAAATTTCTATGGCACATGCATATGTACATATATTATTTCTTTGGCACATTTGCCTGTATGTTTACGAAAGCGAATTGAATCGTCTTCAACAACAACAATCTGTAGCAGCATAGCGAGGACGCTCCGTTTTAAGAAGGAGGGGATGGGGGGGGGGGGGGGTGGGGGGACAAGTGAAGGCTCTAAAAAATATAAAGTCTCTGGTGGAGTACCCCAAGGATCTGTTCTTGGGCCGCTACTATAGAACGTCATGTACGATGGAGTACTGCGACTAAAAGTACCCAAAAACGTGCATATTATTGGTTTCGCAGACGATATCGCTGTTGTGGTTATAGCAAAACATATACACGATATAGTTTCGATAACCAACAGAACAATAGAATTAATAAGCGATTGGCTCGAAACTAACGGACTGAACCTAGCGGAGAGCAAGACCGAAGCGGTACTCATTACTGGCAGACAAGTCCGTGAAGTTGCCACGTTCAATATAAAGGGTGTAAGCATCACGACAAAACCGGCAATTAAATACTTGGGAATCATGCTTGATGCAAGGATGTCCCTTAAGGGACACTTAGCGTACACAGGGGAAAAAGCTACAAAAGTGTGCAGAGCCTTGACCCGGTTAATGCTCAATACCCGTGGGCCAAAGCAAAATAGAAGACGACTATTAGCTGGTGTACTAAAGTCAGTCGCGCTACGGCGTCCAGGTATGGGGAAAAGCTCTAGAAGTAAAATCATATCGCCATGGCCTTTTTTCGAAATATGCCACTTGCGCGCTAAGAGTATGTTCTGCGTTCCGCACAGTATCGGAAGATGCTGCTCTAGTTATTGCAGGCTTACACCCTTTAGACCTCCTGGCCAAGGAGATTCAATGCTGTACAAATGACAGGTTACCGCACAATACATTAAACGAAATAGCAAGAGCAGAGACAGTAGATCAATGGCAAAAATGCTGGGAGGAAAGCGGAAACGGGCGGTGGACATTCCGACTGATCCCCAATGTCGAACCATGGTTAAATAGACCACACGGTGAGGTAGATTTCCACCTAACTCAAATTCTCACAGGACATGGCTGCTTCAAAGCATATTTAAAACGATTCGAGCACGAAAATAACGACACATGTGAGTATTGCGGAGGCGATACCGTCGAAAATGTGGAACACACATTCTTCTATTGCCCAAAATATAATCATGAGAGGCAACGCTTAAAAAATGCGTTTGGTGTAGGCCCAACTCCCGATAACTTGGTAAGCCAAATGGTTGAGTCGGTAGAAAAGTGGAAAGCTGCTTGTGAAGTAGCAGCCAGGGTTATGAAATGCCAACGTGCCAGCGAACAGCGGCGGAGAAGAGAGCTGTTAAATGTAACGGACAACCACGACTCAAACACACAAACATTGACGTGACGGGAAGGGTTGGCGACGAACAATGTACGAGGGGGGTTATCAGACCAACAGAGGTGGGGCCAAGTAAATGCAACTTGTAACTGAATGCATTTTGACCATCACGTACGTATGAGTGTCACTCAACCATCCTCCCGACGTAATACTTGACGGTGGTACCGGGGGGAACGGTACAGGACGGTAGGAGGTTTAGTTCGGATTAAAGTTCCACACAGACATGGGGTCCAGCTTTCGATGCTTCCTCCTCGTTAAAAAACAAAAAAAAAAACGCGTAAACCCATATTATCCCCAAAAGCCCCTGGAGGAAAGCAAAGTGAGTGTATCGTTCCTTTCAATTTTTATATTATACACATGTACCTATGTATGTATGATTTAATTTCACAAAATTAAATTTACGGCTTCCTTACCACTGGTGGGGGGAAATGAAACGTCTTATCTCGAGGGAGAATATATTCATTCTGATTTTTATTTTGTATTTTTCTTGCTTATATACAATTTTTAAAACTATCTTAAATAACTAAATATATTTGTATGTGTGTATATTTTTATGTATTGCAGCATATTATTTATTGCTGCTTGACATGGGGTTGATTTTAAGTGTACAATTTATTGCATGAGTGTGTGTGTGTTTAATGTTATCTCTGCTGTATATTTAAGATTTGTGTCCCATGCATATTTATTATCGTAGATGTGCATTGCATGTGAATGCATTATGTATATACATATGTATGTATGTATGTAAGTATATTAATATATAAATAGATATATTTAGTAGAATTTCGGCTTTGCTGACAAGTAAGCATGTTCAATGATATTTGAACATATTGCCGAGGGAAAGAAATGATTATTTAAAACTAGTGGACTGTACGTATGTGTTTTTAAAATAGTAAGAATTACACAGTTTCATATCTTATATAATATGTTGAATATTCTTAAGTATAATAAAACTAAATATATTGATGTGTACTGAATGTCCTTTGGTATCAACGTACATGTTCATTTTTGAACATTCTCCCGATCGACAAAAGTGACTTCTAACTGCAGATTGTAATCGACGTTTTGGTTTTTAGTACGTCCGTTTGCTTTAACGCAAGCTGCCATGGTATTAGTAACTCCCAAATGGTTGTTACTACATCCGCTTTTCCAACTGGATCTATTTCGGCTCTCCCTTGCAATGTTCCGTCAGCGCATGCGCAACTGCCAACCAATTTGCATGTAGTATCACCGTACACAATTCGTCTCCTCCTCGTTGCTGGGAAAAAGTACAATATCGTCATCATCACCATCATCACTAACTGTGTTGTTGAAAGCTGGATTACCAGTGATGGCATTTTCGTCACTGCCAGTAACCATCAACTCAGCTTCGGTCGTGACCTCGTTTATATTCAGCGCAGTAGTTACATTATTTATGGCGCCCTCACCGCTGTCGCTGCGCTCAGTACTGTTAGCCGTTTCTTTTATGTGGTTTAGTGAAGTAGTAAAATCTTCCTTCTTATATTCTTCACCATCTTCTTCCAAAATGTGGTCTATTTCTTGAGCTTCGTCATTATCTTCAAACGATTTCGTGTGGACTTCACTGTCCCACATTTCTCCAAAATGTGAGCCTGCCGGAAGAGATATGTGCGAAGGTACCAATTCATTTGATTTTTCCTTTTTATCTTTCTCTGTTATTTCTGTTGTTTTTTTCCTCAACAGAAGATAGAGAGAGTGGTCGAACTCTTATAAGTTTTTCTTTAGTTTTTAAAGGTTTACGAAGTTCTTCAATTGATTCTTCTTCAACTTCATTTTCCTTTCTATTTTCCTCTATTACTTCTGCTGTTTTTTCCTCAACGGAAGATAGAGGGAGTAGTGGAATTTTTATAAGTTTTTTGTCTTCAATCTTTTGTACTGCATTAGTTAGTTTCGTCGCAGTTGTAGATAATTTGGGTACGATGAACAGAATTGGCTGATTGTCATACTTTTTCTTAAGTAGACTCCATGCAGCTTCATAATTTTTTGACGAAATTTGAAAATGCTGTATTACTCGTGCAGCTTCGTCGTTTAAGCATTGACGAAGACGCAGTATTTTCTCTATGTTCTTCATCTGCTCGTTGTCATGTACCATAACTTTGAACACGTTGTAAAATTTGGCCCATTCAAGCTTTATACCATTTTTTATCAATTTTTTTTTTTATTTTAGATTTTTACACTTTTTTTAAATTTTAATTAACAAATGTGAATATCTTTGAATTTTTTGTTTCCCATAGAAATTGCGACCTGGCAATTGCTTCCCTAAGGCAGAATATCAATGAATTCGTATCCAAAAATTATTCGGGTGATGTTTAAATATATAATATAACTATAAACCCTAGAAATTTCGCTATACAGCCCTATTCTCATGCCCTCACAAAAGTCACCAACCTCACTACAGTGATGTTTCTCACTATAGTGAGGGTTACCTTATTCTGGCGAAAATTCAAAAGCTTAAAGGCTCACTATTATCACAAATATCTGTGACGTGTGAAAGCAGCCATCGTAATACAAAACATCTGTGTTTGTTTTGTTTTACATCAATATTTGACATTTTTAAAAAAATTGAGAATTGAGTGTTATAATTATGTACTACAAATATATATATATAAAAATATATATAAATATATACATATATATAAGTTACTTACTGTGTCTGTACATTTTACTTCCACTAAGAATGAATAAAAAGACATCTACATATGTTTAAATAATTCATTTTATTTTATTTCATTTTTGTATTTTTTACATTTTTATTTAATTTTTTTATTTTTTTACTTTTTTATTATTACTAATTTAATTTTTCCGACAATTTAGCCATACCCTCTATGACTATGGAAACATATTTTAATAATGTGAAGCATACACACATTTATGAACTTACCTCCCTCCACTTGGCTGCCGACCGAGTTGGAGCTCTTAAGGCATTTAATTATCTGCTAACTCCGACCAAAGTACTTGCAGCCCTTGAGGGTTGGTCGGAGTTAGTTTCCCCCGTTGCAACTCAGGATGCTGCTTGCAAAACATTATGTAATGTTGCAGCAGCTCCTGAGTTGTCCTTTCCGTTTTTGTTCGCCTAGGAATATATGAAGATATTGTATATATATATATATATTTAAAATTTGCAAAATTACGTACATATGCTGATTATCCATTTGTGTGTCCATTTTTGTTTGCTTATTTTTATTAAAACAGCTGTTTGACAGCAAAACGCTTTCTACCTCACGTGGTGACTTTTTTAAGCTTTTTTCTTATGAGGTTTGAGCAAGAATAGCCTCACAAAATATGCCTCACAAGAAATCTCTCAAATTTTTCCTCTCAACTCAGTTGAGAAGTTTTTCCAGAATAGGGCTGTTAATCAATTATTTTTTCACTCCCCCTTAAATATCTGCATTTTTTCCAAAACTCAATAATTAACGCATTTCGTGTTTTATTCTTATGTTTTCTCCTATAGAAATAAAGATAAATCAATTCGTAATAATAAAATAACTTGATTTCTTTACTTACATTTCAAATCTGTGTACGACTATCCTTTTGCTCTGTTTCTGACAGCAAAACCGATAAAATTGGTTTCCGTGACAACCAAAACCGATGCAAATTCTGTTTCGAATATCAAATCAATAATGTCTGGATGAGGATGGAGTCATGTGTAGAAGTTCACGCAGGTGAAGAAAGTTCTCTGATCGCCATTCACCTGGGAGTGGAAAGAAACGATTCTTTTACATATGACTCAAGCAGCTCACGACTTTGACCAAGTATCATCTAGGTAGCCTAAGAACATCCGTTTGAAGGCGAGCTAAAGTGATGAGGCGAAATATTCCCTCTGCAGAGTTGTGCCCTGGGTTTAGGACCCGCCACGTAAAAAACAGTACCAATGAAAAATTACCAGCAGCCTCGGATGAGAGACCCCCCTTGGTGAATGAATGTCTAACCACAATCAGCATCAAAGCGAGGTTCTTCAACATATCGCTGATTTGCGCCCACGCCCCGACGGAAGAGAAGGACGATGTGACCAAAGATGCCTTTTATGAGTGCTTGGAGCGCACTTATGAGAGATGCCCCCGCCACGATGTCAAAATCGTGTTTGGCGACTTTAACGCCAGGGTGGGCAAATAAGGTATTTTTGGCACTACGGTCGGTAAATTCAGCCTCCACGAGGAAACATCCCCAAATGGGTTGAGGCTGAACGACTTCGCAGGGGCCCCAAATATGGTTATCTATAGTACTAGATTCCAGCATAAGAAGATTCATCAAGCTACCTGGCTGTCTCCGGATCGAAAAACTACCAACCAGATCGATGATGTTGTGATAGACGGAAGACACGTCTCCAGTGTTTTAGATGTGCGTGCGCTCCGAGGTCCTAAATCGACTCGGACGACTATATTGTTGCAGCTAAGATTCGCACCCGCCTCTGTGCAGCAAAAAACGCACGTCAACAAACACAAGGGAGTTTCGGAGTCGAAAAGCTGCAATCATAAAAGATAGCCGAACGATTTTCTATTGGGCTTGCACTCCTGCTCTCTGAGAGCAGTCGTCAACAACTCGGTATAAGGGAACTGTGGGACGGCATTTCAAACTCCTTACGTACAGCTGCAACCGAAACCATTGGTTTTCGCAAAGTGCAAGAGAACAGCTGGTACGACGAGGAGTGCCGTGTCGCAGCGGAGAGAAAACAGGCCCACAACACGTGCGGGATGGGATAGATACCGAGAGTTAAAGAGGGAAGTAAGACGCATTTGCTGACAGAAAAAGAGAAAAGCAGAAACTCGTGAGTATGAAGAGCTTGACAAGCTGGCCGACAGGGGTAATGCTCAAAAATTCTACGAAAAAATGCGGCGGTTAACAGAAGGTTTCAAGACCGGAGCATACTCCTGTAGAACCCAAGGATGAGATTTAGTAACCGGTGCCAAGGGCATACTAAAATTATGGAGGGAACACTTTTCCAGCCTGCTGAATGGCAGTGAACGTACAGCGCCAGGAGAAGGCGAACCCGATTCCCCAATCGATGACGATGGAGCAGACGTTTCATTGCCATGAAGAAGTTCGAATAGCAATTACCCGCCTGAAGAACAACAAAACGGCGGGGGCCGATGGATTGCCGGCCGAGCTATTCAAACACGGCGGCGAAGAACTGATGAGGAGCATGCATCAGCTTCTTTGCAAAATATGGTCGGATGAGAGCATGCCCAACGATTGGAATTTAAGTGTGCTATGCGGAGACCCCACAATCTGCGCCAACTACCGTGGGATTAGCCTCCTCAACATCGCATATAAGGTTCTATCGAGCGTATTGTGTGAAAGATTAAAGCCCACCGTCAACAAACTGATTGGACCTTATCAGTGTGGCTTTAGACCTGGAAAATCAACAACCGACCAGATATTCACCATGCGCCTAATTTTGGAAAAGACCCGTGAAAGTAGAATCGACACGCACCACCTATTCGTCGATTTCAAAGCTGCTTTCGACAGCACGAAAAGGAGATGCCTCTATGCCGCGATGTCTGAATTTGGTATCCCCGCAAAACTAATACGACTGTGTAAACTGACCTTGAGCAATACCAAAAGCTCCGTTAGGATCGGGAAGGACCTCTCCGAGCCGTTCCATACCAAACGAGGTTTCAGACAAGGCGACTCCCTATAGTGCGACTTCTTCAATCTGCTGCTGGAGAAAATTATTCGAGCTGCAGAACTTAATCGAGCAGGTACAATCTTTTATAAGAGTGTACAGCTGCTGGCGTATGCCGATGATATTGATATCATCGGCCTCAACACCCGCGCCGTTAGTTCTGCTTTCTCCAGGCTGAACAAGGAAGCAACGCAAGTGGGTCTGGCAGTGAACGAGGGCAAGACGAAATATCTCCTGTCATCAAACAAACAGTCATCGCACTCGCGACTTGGCCCTCACGTCATTGTTGACAGTCATAACTTTGAAGTTGTAGATAATTTCGTCTCATAACTCATAACTCCCGTCCTGCTATATGGTGCAGAGGCTTGGACGATGACAACAACCGATGAGTCGACGTTACGAGTTTTTCGAGAGTCATCGCACTCGCGACTCGGCTCTCACGTCATTGTTGACAGTCATAACTTTGAAGTTGTAGATAATTTCGTCTATTTAGAAACCAGCATTAACACCACCAACAATGTCAGCCTGGAAATCCAACGCAGGATTACTCTTGCCAACAGGTGCTACTTCGGACTGAGTAGGCAATTGAAAAGTAAAGTCCTCCCTCGACGAACAAAAGCCAAGCTTTATAAGTCGCTCATAACTCCCGTCCTGCTATATGGTGCAGAGGCTTGGACGATGACAACAACCGATGAGTCGACGTTACGAGTTTTCGAGAGAAGGGTTCTGCGAAAGATTTATGGTCCTTTGCGCGTTGGCCACGGCGAATATCGCATTCGATGGAACGATGAGCTGTACGAGATATACGACGTTCATTTGACATCGTTCAGCGAATTAAAAGACAGCGGCTACGTTGGCTAGGTCATGTTGTCCGGATGGATGAAAACACTCCAGCTCTGAAAGTATTCGACGCAGTACCCGCCGCGGGAAGCAGAGGAAGAGGAAGACTTCCACTCCGTTGGAAGGACCAAGTGGAGAAGGACCTGGCTTCGCTTCGAATATCCAATTGGCGCCACGTAGCGAAGAGAAGAAACGACTGGCGCGCTGTTGTTGACTCGGCTATAATCGCGTAAGCGGTGTCTACACCAGTAAAGAAGAATGTCTGAATTCATGAAACCTACTGCTTTTTTTGATCGGTTTCAATTCTGATTCCGACAACTATCAGAATCCACAACACCCCTGATTAGCTTGGTTGGTGTTGTCAACCTTAAAAATTACGATTTGATAGATTAATAAACAAATGAAAAATTTTAAAAGAAAAATCCAATCAATTTAATTTAGATATTGCTCATCTTCAGTTTTGATTTCAGTTAAATTGATAATAAAAAGGCTTTTAAACAATGTTTATTGCAGATTCATAAGTTATGATTTATAATTTTTTTATGAGCTGAAAAAACTTTACCACAAACTCTGCATTTTTTTTTTCTTTTTTGCAGCATGTAGTTGTCAAGAATGTTTAACTTTGGACTGAAGCAACCTACCTGTTGTTACAACACCTGGTTTTAAATGTCATGAACACCATAATTGTGAACTGTGGATGAAACATCAAGGATTGATAAGGAGGAAAACGCTTCAAAAATTGAATTTTACTCGAAAGTATATTCTTAGGAGTAATAAATTGTATCGATTCTTTATGTTCGAAGCACTTCCCACGATCCCTTAATTATATTTTAATGTCTAATTGTAGCTTGTCTCATCCAGTTAATAAATATTACTCCACTAATAATAATACCCAACGATTACGCTCCTCCCGCCCAACCGACGTGAGGGGCGCAATCCGCTAGTTCAACAAATTTTTAATTTTTCTTTGTTTGAAATTATAAATAAAGTAGTCTTTCCTAAATAAACTCATTCCGACCTATTAATTGTTTAAATTGTCTACAAAAACACTTTAAACGTTTCGTTCCTAAAATCGTATTCTTTATATATGTATATCGCAAAGTCAAAGAATAGTTACCGATATTTTAAGCAAAAATTAATAAAGTGCGATAACGCCCAATATCGTTATTGTATCTAATACCATGTTCAGACCAACATTTAATCACACGATTTCGGCTATTCAATGGATTATCCCACTAATCTTAAAAATTTATCCAGATTTCGCCATACAAAAATGACAGTTCCAAATCACTTCATTGAAATGATTTGAAACTGATCCACGCTAAATCTACCGTGCGACTCTGATTTTGCGCAATCTACTTGTCAGCACTGGAAAAATACTAGTCAGCACTGGAAATCTGTTACATTATCACAGCTGATTTAGACACTACAAAGGGGAAAAAAATGTAAACAAACAATTTTTTTTTAAAGCAAAGAATCTAATTTCACCTGAAAATCGACCAAACAAATGAAAAAATGCATCCATTATTTCTATTATATGGAAAATATTAAAAAAGACGGCTTTTATTTCAAAATACTATATGACAATCTTTTCTTTTGATAAATATTAAGCGATGTGAATTCTTGAATGACAATAACAGCTGTTTTTTGATCTTTCTAACGGCAGTGAGAACACGGTTGGGTTATGAAATGCTTAAATGTAATCTAATCTTTGAAATTTTCGGTCTGAGCATAGTATAAGTTTTTATTGGTCGTTTTCCAGAAAATAATTGATTCGTTCTGTGAATTATTATAGGACAATTACAATAATAATGGGCATTTACGGTAATGCAAACCAGGGATAAAGGGTTGTTAAACTTATTCCAGTGTGAGAGCGCCTCAAAATAAGCGTTTTTTATAACATTTTCCATTATGGCCAAATCGAACAAAATAAGAATTTTTGGGCATTTTAAATTGAAACACCCAACAATTAGTACGAATAAAAATTACTATGTAGTGGTTATTTATTATATGGAGAAACTATTTAAATCTTTTTAAAGTATTGTTACAAAAGTAGTATTAAGTTGTATTTGTATTGCTATATGCATCCCTTATTATGAACAATAGTTGTAGGTATATGGAATAGCATTTGTCTTGTTGTAGACATCTGGCGCCGCGGCTGTCTGCTCGTCGAAACAATAGACATCTGGCGCCGCACTTTCCGCTTGTCTACTTAAACAATTGCTGAGTCTGGCGCCGCGGCTGTCTGCTTGCGTCTGGCGCCGTATAGCATTATGTTCTGGTAATTTCCAGACGCAATATTCTAGAAGGACACGTCGGCATCAGCGAGAAGTGCGTGGCTATATAAGCCGTGGCAGCGCCAACGTAATCAATCAGTGCTAAGAGTAAACTGCTATAGTGTAGACGAGCTGTGAAATAAAGAGTTGTTGAATTAAATTAAACAGTTTTGGTTTTATTTGTCAATCCAGAGATACGAACCTAACAAAGTGAACTAGCAAGCAGTAAATTCGTAACAGTATATTAAAAAAACGCACGCCAACAAACACAAGGAAGGTTCGACGTCGAGAAGCTGCAATCACAACAGACAGCCGAACGATTTTCTACTCGGCTTGCACTCCTGCTCTCTGAGAGCACTCGTCAACAACTCGGTATAAGGGAACTGTGGGACGGCATTTCAAACTCCTTACGTACAGCTGCAACCGAAACCATTGGTTTTCGGAAAGTGCAAAAGAACAGCTGGTACGATGAGGAGTGCCGTGTCGCAGCGGAGAGAAAACAGGCTGCCTACCTCGCAACGTTACGATCGACCACAACACGTGCGGGATGGGATAGATACCGAGAGTTGAAGAGGGAAGCGAGACGCATTTGCAGACAGAAGAAGAAAGAGGCCGAAATGCGTGAGTACGAACAGCTTGATAAGCTGGCCGACAGGGGTAATGCTCGAAAATTCTACGAAAAAATGCGGCGACTTACAGAAGGTTTCAAGACCGGAGCATACTCCTGTAGAACCCCCAAAGGTGATCTAGCCACCGATGCCCAGAGCATACTTAGATTATGGAGGGAACACTTCTCCAGCCTGCTGAATGGCAGTGAACACATAGCACCAGGAGAAGGCGAACCCGATTCCCCAATCGATGACGATGGAGCAGACGTTCCATTGCCCGACCATGACGAAGTTCGAATAGCAGTTGCCCGCCTGAAGAACAACAAAGCGGCAGGGGCAGACGGATTGCCGGCCGAGCTATTCAAACACGGCGGCGAAGAACTGATAAGGAGCATGCATCAGCTTCTTTGCAAAATATGGTCGGATGAGAGCATGCCCAACGATTGGAATTTAAGTGTGCTATGCCCAATCCATAAAAAAGGAGACCCCACAATCTGCGCCAACTACCGTGGGATTAGCCTCCTCAACATCGCGTACAAGGTTCTATCGAGCGTATTGTGTGAAAGATTAAAGCCCACCGTCAACAAACTGATTGGACCTTATCAGTGTGGCTTCAGACCTGGAAAATCAACAACCGACCAGATATTCACCATGCGCCAAATCTTGGAAAAGACCCGTGAAAGGAGAATCGACACTCACCACCTATTCGTCGATTTCAAAGCTGCTTTCGATAGCACGAAAAGGAGCTGCCTTTATGCCGCAATGTCTGAATTTGGTATCCCCGCAAAACTAATACGGCTGTGTAAACTGACGTTGAGCGGGACCAAAAGCTCCGTCAGGATCGGGAAGGACCTCTCCGAGCCGTTCGATACCAAACGAGGTTTCAGACAAGGCGACTCCCTATCGTGCGACTTTTTCAATCTGCTGCTGGAGAAAATTATTAGAGCTGCAGAACTGAACCGAGCAGGTACAATCTTTTATAAGAGTGTACAGCTGCTGGCGTATGCCGATGATATTGATATCATCGGTCTCAACACCCGCGCCGTTAGTTCTGCTTTCTCCAGACTGAACAAGGAAGCAACGCAAATGGGTCTGGCAGTGAACGAGGGCAAGACGAAATATCTCCTGTCATCAAACAAACAGTCGTCGCACTCGCGACTTGGCACTCACGTCACTGTTGACAGTCATAACTTTGAAGTTGTAGATAATTTCGTCTATTTAGGAACCAGCATTAACACCACCAACAATGTCAGCCTAGAAATCCAACGCAGGATTACTCTTGCCAACAGGTGCTACTTCGGACTGAGTAGGCAATTGAAAAGTAAAGTCCTCTCTCGACGAACAAAAACCAAACTCTATAAGTCGCTCATAATTCCCGTCCTGCTATATGGTGCAGAGGCTTGGACGATGACAACAACCGATGAGTCGACGTTGCGAGTTTTCGAGAGAAAAGTTCTGCGGAAGATTTATGGCCCTTTGCGCGTTGGCCACGGCGAATACCGCATCCGATGGAACGATGAGCTGTACGAGATATACGACGACATCGACATAGTTCAGCGAATTAAAAGACAGCGGCTACGCTGGCTAGGTCATGTTGTCCGGATGGATGAAAACACTCCAGCTCTGAAAGTATTCGACGCAGTACCCGCCGCGGGAAGCAGAGGAAGAGGAAGACCTCCACTCCGGTGGAAGGACCAAGTGGAGAAGGACCTGGCCTCGCTTGGAATATCCAATTGGCGCCACGTAGCGAAGAGAAGAAACGATTGGCGCGCTGTTGTTGACTCGGCTATAATCGCGTAAGCGGTGTCTACGCCAGTAAAGAAGAAGAATATTAGAAGAACTGAATTTTGACCTTTCAATACCCAATAAAAAGACTTAAACTTGTTAGCTGTCATTCATTAAATTTTTTTAATAATTTTCCAATGAAAATAATACTATGATGCTTCAAATTACCAAACGTTTCATCAAATACCTTTAAATATCACATATTTACTTAATTTTCATTGTTTTAAATTTTTTATAAGTGGTCTTGAACGATGCAACAAATCCCTCCGTTTATATATTTTTTGGTAAGATTTCAATCTGGCCATCGCTCGCTTCCAATTGCTAAACGTCAAAACCACCTAAACTTTGACAGTTGCTCGAGTTTAGGTGGTTTTGACGTTTAGCAATTGCTCTCTCACTTCCAGTGAGAGAGGAGTTAAACATCTCTTTATCTCTGATGCAAACTGCGCAGTTTGATTGATGGAACCAGCAAACATATGCTAATGTAATTACATATATTAAAATAAATATACAGGAGTGTTGTGGAATCTGATAGTTGCCGGAATCAAAATTTAAACCGATCAAAAAAAGCAGTAGGTGTCATGAATTCAGACATTATTGGTTTGATATTCGAAACAGAATTTGTATCGGTTTTGGGTGTCACGGAAACCAATTTTATCGGGTTTGCTGTCAGAAACAAAACAAGAAGATATTCGCACACAGATTTGAAATGTAAGTTAAGAAATCAAGCTATTTATCTTTATTTCTACATCTTTATATATATAAATCTTCTAACCGTGTGTTTGCATTTGAACTGCTCCTAAACGGATGGACCGATTCTGATGAAATTTTGTGTGTATGTTCAAGGAGGTTCGAGAATGGTTTAGATTTACAATTTGGTCCAATAGAAAATGTTTTTAAAATTATTTTTTCATTTTTAATCAATTGTTAATTGTGGAATGTTTGACCGATAGATGGCGCTACCATCGCAGTATCCAATATTCAAACCTTAAATTGGCGTAAACGTGCATTAAACAAAACGATGCCAAAGTAAAAGGCGAAATCTGTGGATCAAGTTTTTATATTGTGGACAGAGTTGTTCGTTCTTAAGTAATAAATTGGGTGATTCAATACATCTATGGGTAGCTATAACGGGTTAGTTCGTAAACGCAGTAACTTGGTTGCACTGCATATTTGCAGGGGCAACGCGTTCGTCAAAAAAACCTGCGGCAATACTGCTCTTCGTCAAAAGTTTTTTAATGCATGCAGTTTGCAGCACTTCGGCAAATTGTCGCAGCCATTGCAGTAATTTTTTTGAAACTGCGTAGAACCAAAGGTGAAATGGAAGAGTGAGTAAAATGATTTCTAATTCTACATATGTATGTCTTTAATTATTAATATGATTATATAATAATAATAGGCCTTATTTACATTTAGATCCCACGAATTTTTTAAATCACTTTTTAGTAAAAGATTTCTTCTCTTTACTTGTTTAATCCTTTTTTTATTGTAATTCAATAAAATATTCTCACTCTGAGTTTCCTGGTTATCAATAATTACGTTAATTAAAAATTCCATTTCTCTGGCGTTCGTAAATGGAAAAAATTCTTCGCAGCACAATCGCAATGGCAAGGCAGTAGAATCGCAATGATTGTGCAGTAGCAACCACAGCCGGCAAGAATGCAGCAGGGTTGCACAAAATTACTGCATTTACGAACTAACCCAACATCTTTTTCATACGTGCTAATTATTGGAGGGGGTATCTTGACAGGCAATTTAAAATTGCAAAGGTCTGGCATAAAAAATAGCGGCATAACTGAAGTGTTGATAAAAAATTTGAGATATACAGAAATCTCAGAAGAGCAATACAATATTTAAACGGGAACGATGAATACATATATGCGTACAATTTCAAACTGATCCTTCCTGAAAAATAATAAAATTGCTAAATATTAGGAATATTAGAATAGAACTGCAATCAAATACACAATGCAATGAATTAAAACTGGCTCATTTATCATTCGATCAATAATATACCACGGGCATCCCAAAAGACTGATGCCATAACCTTGACAGCTGATTTTTTGTCTTTCCACGTTTGAGAACCGTTTCTTAATACATACATATGCAGTCCACTAGGCTGACAGTCGATTGGACTCGATTGATTTCACTGATGCACAGCCCAAATTCAATAGTATTTTTACCCCAAAAACCAATTCTTTCTTAACACACGAAATGCTTTTTGATTCATTTTTGTTGCTTCATCAAAAATGCGATTATTCCTTAACTAATACTTATAATCTAACTAATAGAAATCATACAGATGGTATTAGTAGTACTACCTATGTATTAGCTACAGTAAAACGTAGGCGGGTCCTCTAGTATTCTTATATATACTTTAAAGAGATGAATTGTTTTTTGAATAATTTTTTGAAGCTTCTAAAGCAGGCCCCCCTCTTAAAGAATATTTAGAAAACGTAATAAACGTAACTTAACACCCAAATGCGTCTTTATTCATTCGATAAATATCATCTCTTAAAATCTTTCTTTAATTCGGAACTCATTAAAAACTTCAATAGGATTGCTTCCAAATGTATGCATTTGCAAGCTTTGTCACATTAGTAAACAGCTGGTTCGAATATTGGTTTTGCGTATGTTCGAAAAGACGAAAATCTAATCAGATTCTGTGACACCATTGATAATCAGAATTGGTTTGCAATTCTGACAGCTAAGCAATTCTGTCTTGGATTCCACAACACCCCTGATAATTACAGTATTTTTATATTTGTGTACTTTTTGTGGAAATTTGGGATTAATCTGTTTGACTTTAAAGCTTTTCGCAATAAATAATTGCATTCTCTTTTTGTACTTTTCTAAGTGAAATTTTTGCTATCTAACTCATCTGTGAGAATATTCAGGGGTGTTGTGGAATCTGATAGTTGTCATAATCAGAATTGAAACCGATCAAAAAAGACAGTAGGTGTCATGAATTCAGATATTCAGCCCTATTCTGCATTTCGACTCGAATCGAAAATTTTTCAGTTTGGCAACTTTGGTATTCTGCGTTTCGATTAGTTTCGATCAATCTTCGAAATTTCCAATTTTATGTATTCTACATTGCGATCGTAGTTCCGTTTTTGTAAGTTGAAATTTTGTTGGCGGAGAGCGGTTATATTTTGGTTTTAGTGTACTTTTACAATATAATTTTCCCAAAAATGTGAGTAAAATTTGTTGTTGATAGTTTTAGAAGTCACCAACATGATTTATTTAAGTTTTTTGTGCTTTAATGATGTTTTTTGATATATTTGTAGGTCAAAAACAACAACACCAGCTGTGAAATGAAATAAAAGCATTTACTTTTTTAATATAGGAGCTGTAAAATGCACTGAATGCAATTGTTTTTATTAAATAGAGTAATGTAGAGCATATTATGAATAGAATAAAAAATGAATATACAATATTTTAATTTAAAAACCAGAAAGTATGATGTCTCTAATACGGTTTGCCATGGAAGCATAATTGGGGTCATTGCTTTGTTCTTCTTCCTCTTTCTCACGGTTTTCAAAATCGAATTCATTTGCGCTCAAATCATCCACTTTGTAGTAGATGCAGATATTATGGAGGGCACAAGCAACGTTTACAATTTGACATGCTTTTTCCGGTGAGTAGTGTAGTTCTCGAGCACCCAACAATAATTTGTGTATTTTTGCTTTGTTATGTTTCATTTTCACACGTTTCAAGGCAAACAGCTGACTTCGAAAGAGCTACAGCTCTTCCTCTTCTTCTTTCAATCCAATCGTAACTCAGAATACCTACTTTAGATTCAGACGGAGCGTAGAGCGGGAACGTAATCGAAATGCAGAATAGGGCTGATTATTGGTTTGATATTCGAAACAGAATTTGTATCGGTTTTGGGTGTCACGGAAACCAATTTTATCGGTTTTTCCTATCAGAAACAAAGCAAGAAGACAGCCGCTCACAGATTTGAAATGTAAGTTAAGAAAGTTATTTTATTATTTCGAATTTATTTATCTTTATTTCTAAAGGGGAAAACATAAGCATAAAACACGAAATGTCTTAATTGTTGAGTTTTTGAAAAAAAAATCCGGTTATTTAAAGATATTAGATTTACATTACGTTTTGTAAATCTAATATCTTTAAATATCCGTAATTTAACACAAAATGCGTCTTTATTCCTTTGGTAAGGGTTATCTCTCAAAAACTTCCTTTAATTCGGAACTTATTAAAAACTTTAATATGATTGCTTCCAAATGTATTCATTTGCAAGTTTTGTCACATTAGTAAACAGCTGGTTAGAATATTGGTTTTGCGTATGTTCGAAAAGATCAGATTCTGTGACACCATTGAAAATCAGAATTGGTTTGCAATTCTGACCGCTAAACAATTCTGTCTTGTATAACTTCACTTCCAATCGATGAAATGTCATGAATAGCAGATTCTAACGTACCAGTCGACATATGTATATATGGCGCTACCAGGGGCGCTGTTTACTTTGGAACGCACCTTGTATAACCACTATAGAATATAGCTGCTGAACAATCGGAGTGAGGTGCTCCCATGGAAAATTATTTCATTTGTTCAATACGGATCATTATAGCATATAGCTGCGATAGAAACTGTCCTATCGAATTACAGTGCTTGCATGAGAAACTTTTTCATTTGGCGGAATATCTTCGCATAAAATGACAGTTGAACGTGATGCTATTGCAAGGGTTGCCAGACATTTTCGCAGAACGTTACTTTGTCTCATGTCCACTGCTGTTGTAATTGAAAGCTCATATGCACCCATAGCTAGTTGGATACTAAATGATTTTATAAAATGAAGACTCAAACGAATTTATAGCGAAATTATATGGATTATACGCATTTTTGTACATATCATACATTTTTTTGATTATGAAAAAACACACAATGATATAAAATAAAAAAACAAATGGAAAAATTGCAAATATCTATATTACTGTATCAGAAATTATATTATTAAACAAACATATGATTTCGTCAATAAAGATTTTACACTTTCTAGTACCATTACTCACTTTCACCGATAGATCTTAGAAATTAATGGTATTGACATAATTATATAAGTTAAGAAAAATTAATACTTATGAGAATTTATTGTATAATTCAAATAAACAATCTAAACATGCCTACAGCTTTTTTTCTATGCTATTCTAAGCTTCCTTATACAGGGAAGCAAGATACTTTTTAGGCTTATCTAATAAAATATTTTTAATACGAGAGTCTGTAGTTAAAAGTAAAGAATGTTATAATTATACTTTATACGTTTGTTAGTGAAAATAGACCGAATTTTTGGAGATCTTACGCGTGTAATAGTGGCAACATTTGCAGCTTTAACGATACTATTTGACAGTGAAGTTTCTTTAAATGTAAATTAAATCTTAAGTCATTATATTAAAGTATTATCTTCGATTTTTGTACAGTAGGTACTTCTTCATGGATAAAGGAAGTTGTAGTTCTTGAATACGCTCCTCTAAATGTGAGCGCCCAACTTTTTGGCGGATAGTCCTTCTACATAGGTCCATTAGCGGCAAAGGTTCAGCTAAAAAAAATGAAGCATATGGACATATAAAAGATTACTTAAAACAGTTGCTTAAATCAATTACTTACGATCTAATCCACCAATGTATGTCATTGTAATTTCACAGTGGCCCCAAACAGCAGAAACGACAGGATAAACTTTTTTCCCTTTGAGCCCCTTAAATGCAATCCCGAGGTATTGTTGATCAACAATAAAGCTTAACGTACCTTCGTCCATATCCAAAGCAACAAGAAATTTATCCGGGACTAAAAAGGCTTCGTCATTTTTAAGTATGGCTGGATAAGTGATTCCAGCACAGTTTTTAGAATCATGGTATAGTTTATTTCTACCTAAATCCCAACCCCAACTTTGATCTGACAAGCCCACTAAGCTTTGGTAGCCGACTGAATGCAAAGGTGCTTCAGCTGTGGCTACTCCTACCACTGCATGTGTACCTCTTTGCCTTGTAGGCCAATATATTTCCCATGTGTGTAATCCTTTTGTAAGACCAACTTTCCCACGAATGCAATCTGTGCTCTGAGCTACAGGATGTCTATGAAAAGTCAATTTATCGTCTTCTTTTACAAATATATTTAGTGATCGGTCGTCCGAGTTCCACGAATGTTTCAACTGGACTTCCTTACTTGCTGGTGGCATATCCAATAGGATATCTAAACGAGTGGGTTTAATAAAATCAGCTGCAAGTTCACGTGGTATTATTGGCTTAAAGTTCGCCTGTGAATCATTTCGACTAACTGATTTTGAACCTCCACTTATTTTTTGGCCCATGTTCATACCACGGCAGCTTCTGGTTTTTCTTTGGTCAATAAAAGCTACTTTATATGATAGCTTGAGCCGTTCAAATTCTCTTGGTTCCAACCGGGACAATACAACGCGTGGCGCTAAAGATGAAGTTGAAGAAATATTTTGCGGTCGACGTCTATCTGTGTTTCTTACGCCAGGCATCCGACCACCTTTATATCTAAAATATAAAAGAACACTTATTTACAAAAATTGTCTCATTTATATATAACTATGTGTAAAATTCATGCATTATTAGGATGAAATTAAAAAATAATATAAATATTTTAATTACTTCTTAGACAATGAATTGTAAAGTGAAAACGGAAACGGTGGGTAAATTTTAATATTTAAAATATAAAAACATAAAATAATAGCAAGCAGCTTAAGGGGGTTTTATATTCTAGAAATAAAAAAATCATGTTTTATATTTTCAAAGTTTAAGTATTCAAGAGCATGTCTACAAGAGGATTTTTCAAAATTCAATTTATTTTCCTGACCTAGCATTCAAAATGGTACAGCCGGAACTGAAACGAACGATTTTTGTGAATTTTTTAGAGAGTCTTCTTAATAGACTTGCCTATGTATGTCTGGAAGTAACAAATCCCCAAATTTACTATTTTTAAAAAATTTGAAAAAATAAAGAAAAGTGGTCATTTTTTTATGCAGTCGCCTTTTGTGAACAATTCCAAACATTATCGCAATATTCTAGATTAATATATCGTCGCCTGATAATTTTTCGAGACCCTCCACTTTTCTACTATAATTTTTGACCTTTTTTCCTTTATTCTTGTAAAATAACTAACAGAGAAATGAATAATAAAAATATTAATCGCCCTTTTCACGACAGTTCAAAAGATACCTGAAATACATATGTACATGCCTCTAGAGTAGTGAGAGGTACTAAACTTGAACCAACACTATAACTTCCTTCAATTTATTTAAAGTATATCGGATTAAAGCTATATATAAAAGGTATATAGCATGGACAGTTCTGTGTGAATTTAATTTTTGTTTCCTTTTTTTCGATACCATCAAAATAGGACTGAATCTCGTTGATTTCTTTTGAGATCTGAACAGAAGAAGTATCGCTGGTTCACGTTTACATAGGTTCTTTTTACATATTTAGAGTGGCAGCTATCTCGATTAGCCTCGTTTTAAAGTCATTTTGATTTGGTGCTTTGCCATTTGCCAATCAACATTTTTTCAGCACAAAAAGTTTTAAAGTGGTACACTTCACGTACCAAATCTCCTATAGATGTACTATATATATGAAAATATTTTCCTGCTTTAGCCACCAGTATATTAGGTACAAAAATATCATTGATCAACATGTTATGTTGCCCTATGGTATGGTATAGTCTTTCGATCAGAGTTCGTAAAACCATCAAAATACGCTCTTGCTCTGATGAGTAATATTCCGCAAGAGGACATCATTTCAAATACTCAGGAGCGCAAGCTTAACTAACATTCTCATCACAAAAAAACTCCTCACGTATTTGGCTCACTCATATATTAGCATGAGCGAGCATTTTTAAAAGATAACTATTTGCCTAACGCATCATCTTTATTTTTATCGCTCTGAGTGTTCAAGTGATGCGAAAAATAAAACTCATCTTTTAAATTATTTACATACACACAATACAACTTAAATTAACGGTTAATCATGCATGTACCCAAAACTGTTAATATTTACACCAACAACAATTAAACTTTAACATAAATTTATAAATATACATACTCTAAGAGAATAAGAAATTGCTCAAGAGCACTCTCTGCTGCATCACTGAGTTTATCAGCGATACCAAATACTGAGTGCTGAAACCTGAGATGAGAAAAAGAAACTTAGCGCTCTTGTGAGGAGTATTATTTTGAGGAGCACGTACGTTTGCGGTAAATATTAGAGCGAAAAGATAAGATAAGTATTAAAGAGAAATATTCTAGAAGAGCACTCTTTCCTTTGAACTCACAATTGAGGAAATCAAAATTTATTGCTCCTCAATTGTGTTGTACTGAGGAGGAAGATAGAAATTTTACTTCTCAGTGATGAGTATTTGCGAACTCTGCTTTCGATAGATACGCTTTCCAAATTATACAATTTCTTATGTTCCAAAAATTATGTAAAAAAAAAATATGATTTTAAATATTTTACATTTTCATCATTTAAATACTTCTGAGATTATGTTGTTTTGAATGATATATAGACATCTATAACGTCATGCGACATTGTCATTTTGCATCTTTGTCCTAACTTTAAATTTAAAAAATACCGGGTGCCAAATATTTTATAATTATTTTCCATCGATTCACCAGAGAATTTTTCGATTTATTGATCTTGTTATCAATACAAGATTGTGAAAATTCTTGCCCAATATAATTATTTTTTTGTTGGAACGGTTCGCTCCTGACCCTCCCTTTTTAATCAACCAACAAATCTGTAAACATAGATTTATCTTCCATTTCTGTGGAAAAAATTACTACATTGTCTTGATTATCTTGACTTTTACATTCACTTAATATTGTTATAATTACTTATTAATCATTATTTTTAATATACTGATACTACTTCTTATATACAACCCAATATTAAAGTTTTTTAAATTCTCGTTTAGATGCGTTCGAGAGTTTCCATATAAGTATATTAATACTATATTGCTGCAGAAATCACTCGCAGCAAAGAGTAACCTACAGTAGAACTCCACTTATCCGAATTAATGGGGACCGGGACCCATTCGGATAATCAAATATTCGGATAATCGGATTTTTTTTTTTTAAATTGCCATTGGAGAGAATAAAAGCTACGTTTTGATATTGCACTATTTTTTTATTGAATTAAATGATAGAAACATGAAATTTTCACATGTTTTAAATATAAATAAAATGTACTTATGTACAAGTTTAGAAATAAAAATCATAGTTTTTTAAACATCTCCGTCAATGTAAGCTGTTTTGCGGTCTTCAACCGTAGGTCACGCATTCGCTTGACGGTGAGCAGTTGCAAGTGGTCACACTCGGGCTGACGCTCCATCCACTTCAAACCAGTCTCGAGGCCGGTAAATGCTTCACTAGATGATGGTCCAGCGTCTACTTCAACATCAGCAGAAAGTTCTTCTTCTACTTCCACTTCAACATCTTCTCTCACACTTACAACAATTTCATCGTCATTGAGAATTTGAAAACTAGGGTCAGACGTGTCACAAGCCATCCACTCTCCTACATTGTGATTCGGATAATCGGCGATTCGGATAGTCGGAGTTCGGATAATTGGAGTTCTACTGTATTGCATTAACTGAGTTTGATATCATTTACGGAAATGATAGTAGTGAACTTGAATAGCAACGAAGGCAAATGACACAAACAAACATGACATATTCGGTTCTTTCAGTCATCATAGAAATCCTCCGTCGCACATAGGAGCATTTACCCTCAAAAACCGGACAAAATTGAAAATTACAAACTTCAGCGATGGTACTCAAAATTGATTTTTGTTGGTACCTAAATAACCGGTCTACAATGAACCGATTAAATGAATGACCTTCAGGCCGATTTATGGCCACACAAGTAGTCGAAACCTAGACTTCGTTCAGAAGGCACATGCTTATTCGCGAAACTCTCCATTGTTCTCGAGATTTCAAGGGTTTTTTTTTAATGCGTGAACGGAATTCATGGAAATATTTTTTATAAATTCAGGACAACATGGTATGTATTTAATATTAATAGTATAAAAATTAATTTAGTTAATGTATTATTGTGTTTTTTTCGAGAAAACAAGGAATCATTAAAAACACTTAATTTTTTTTTTATTTTTTAGAAATTAGTGTTTTTGTTATAGTTTTGGGCGAGGTCGAGCTATGATTTTTTTTTCTTAGTAAACTACAGGGTTTCTACTTAACATATCAGCTTAAACATTTTCCCCCTCTTTCCCCCCTCAGTAAAAAAAACGCGTTGAAAAAAAAAATAATTTCAGAAAAATAACCCTGGTCCATCCAACACCGGGGTGTTCAGAGTTCTTTCGCGTAGAACTTCTTTCTGTACTGGCGGCCTTCGGCCGCGCTTCAAAAAAAATAACCCTGGCCGATCCAACACCGGGGTGTTCAGAGTTCTTTCGCGTAGAACTTCTTTCTGTACTGGCGGCCTTCGGCCGCGCTTCAAAAAAAGTAACCCTGGCTGATCCAACACCGGGGTGTTCAGAATTCTTTCGCGTAGAACTCCTTTCTGCACTGAACACCCCGGTGTTAGATCGACCAGGGTTATTTTTTTTTCGCGCCGCGCTTCAAAAAAATAACCCTGGTCGATCCAACACCGGGGTGTTCAGAGTTCTTTCGCGTAGAACTTCTTTCTGTACTGGCGGCCTTCGGCCGCGCTTCAAAAAAAATAACCCTGGCCGATCCAACACCGGGGTGTTCAGAGTTCCTTCGCGTAGAACTCCTTTCTGTACTGGCGGCCTTCGGCCGCGCTTCAAAAAAAAATAAACCTGGCCAATTTGAACACCGGGGTGTTCAAAATTCTTTCGCGTAAAACTCCATTCTGCAACTTTTTTCTTTTATAAAAAATTGCTTAAGATTGTTGCGTTTTCCGTTTATGTATTTGGGGTATAAAATTTTTGCTCAGAGTTTTTTCGCGTAAAACTCCATTCTGCAACTTTTTTCTTTTATAAAAAATTGCTTACGATTGTTGCGTTTTCCGTTTATGTATTTGGGGTATACAATTTTTGCTCAGAGTTTTTTCGCGTAAAACTCCATTCTGCAACTTTTTTCTTTTATAAAAAATTGCTTAAGATTGTTGCGTTTTCCGTTGATTTATTTGGGGTATAAAGTTTTTGCTTATTTTCTTTTGTTGACAACTACGCAGATATGGCAATACCAATTTTTTGCTAGTATGCAACCCTATTCTTGTTGTGTAAATGAAGTGAATTTAACTAAAATAAAATAATTGAAATAAAGCTTTATTTTCAATAAATATTAATAAAATAAATATGCAAAAACGTTATAGTGAAGTGTTAGTAAGTGAAAAGTGCATAATATAAGTGAAAAAGTTATTCACAATAAACAAAATATCAAAGTAAAAGTTGTCAATTTTTCACATTTAATTGCAAATATCTTTAAAACTATAAGTCAGCGGCAACTAAATGTATATATTTTCGTGATCTGGAGAACGTCACCTTTCCAACGACACCCATTTTATCCCCGAAAGCCGGGGATGCTATTCTAAATCCCAGCCGGTAAAACTCCCATTCCAAGCCTTCCAGACGAAATCCTTCACTTAGATATTTTTATAACTGGTAAACAACTTTTCTTGACGTGTTTAGACAAGTTATCAAAATTTGCTATCGTAAAGCCAATTATCTCAAGATCAACAGTTGATATAAAGAATGCTTTATTGGAAATTTTACCGGTATTCGGTAATACCAAAACGATCGTTTCTGATAATGAGAAAGCATTTCAATCGAATACCATTAGGACCTTGCTAAGAGATAATTTCAAAATAGAACAATTTTTCATACCCACCCTTCACAGTGAAAGCAACGGGCAGGTGGAAAGATTCCATTCTACATTGTTGAAAATTTCTCGCTGCGTTAAAGAACAACAGAAAATAGTCGAAATTATAGATTAGCAACTTTTAAATATAATTGTAGTGTACATTCGGTAACGGAAGCGAGACCAACTGACGTCTTTCACAATTTCCCGGTAGAAAAACTTGGCGATATAAGAAAACGACTGCTCGAAACTCAGAATAAAACTTTGCGTAGAACTAACAAAGGTAAAACTGTGAATTTTATTACCAAAATCAGTGTTCGGTTCGAAATGTGTTTCGCGCGCGTGTTTTGTTCAGCGATGAGGCTCATTTCTGGTTGAATGGCTACGTAAATAAGCAAAATTGCCGCATTTGGGGTGAAGAGCAACCAGAAGCCGTTCAAGAACTGCCCATGCATCCCGAAAAATGCACTGTTTGGTGTGGTTTGTACGCTGGTGGAATCATTGGACCGTATTTTTTCAAAGATGCTGTTGGACGCAACGTTACGGTGAATGGCGATCGCTATCGTTCGATGCTAACAAACTTTTTGTTGCCAAAAATGGAAGAACTGAACTTGGTTGACATGTGGTTTCAACAAGATGGCGCTACATGCCACACAGCTCGCAATTCTATGGCCATTTTGAGGGAAAACTTCGGACAACAATTCATCTCAAGAAATGGACCCGTAAGTTGGCCACCAAGATCATGCGATTTAACGCCTTTAGACTATTTTTTGTGGGGCTACGTCAAGTCTAAAGTCTACAGAAATAAGCCAGCAACTATTCCAGCTTTGGAAGACAACATTTCCGAAGAAATTCGGGCTATTCCGGCCGAAATGCTCGAAAAAGTTGCCCAAAATTGGACTTTCCGAATGGACCACCTAAGACGCAGCCGCGGTCAACATTTAAATGAAATTATCTTCAAAAAGTAAATGTCATGAACCAATCTAACGTTTCAAATAAAGAACCGATGAGATTTTGCAAATTTTATGCGTTTTTTTTTAAAAAAAGTTATCAAGCTCTTAAAAAATCACCCTATATAATTGTAGTGTACATTCGGTAACGGAAGCGAGACCAACTGACGTCTTTCACAATTTCCCGGTAGAAAAACTTGGCGATATAAGAAAACGACTGCTCGAAACTCAGAATAAAACTTTGCGTAGAACTAACAAAGGTAAAACTGTGAAAACTTATAGCCCCGGAGAGAAAGTATTTTTGAGACGAAATAAAAGGCTTGGGAATAAATTTGACAAGGTTTTCATTGAGAAGGTTGTTGAAAGGGATCTTGGCACTACAGTACTGATTGATGGAAGAAGAATCCACAAAAGCAAACTTCGTTAAGCAACTACGTTTTTTTTTATTTTTTTTTTTTAATAAAAAACACCACAACAAATAACTAAATTAAAATATAAAAACCACTTTTTAATGATTTGAACTATCATTCTATTTCTCATAAAATATTTATAACTCTTTTGAGAATTGAATTTCTTTAATTCCCATACTTAATATATCTAAGCTTAAGATATTGTTAACGGTAGATTTTAACTCCTAATTTCTGTGTCGAATAATTATGTCCGCTAATGCGACTCTATGCAAAGATCGAAAGTGAAGAACCATATGTTCGTATCGAATCGAGAACGTTTCGCACTTAAGCAGGGGATAGATAACGGAGTCGTTCCTCCTGTCACGTATGCTGGGTTAAGTCACCGACATTGGCGCACATTCATACATACGTCATCATCCGCATTATGGTCATAATCACCAGCGTAATCAAATGCACTTGACAACAGCGTACCAACGCTCTCAACATTTTCTTGTTTTCGACGCACTTAAATATCGGGACTACATATAAAAAAATGCACCCACACTTACGGTAGCCAACCCAAGCTCTTTGTGCTGCAACAACACTGAGATAATGCAGGCTAGTTTTTTACCGACAGCTGCGCACCAATACACATACATTATTCATCAGCGTAAGCAATTGCACTTGACAACAGCGTACCAACGCTCTCAACATTTTCTTGTTGCTGATGCGCCAAAATATCGGGACTGTGATAACAATACACCCACGCTTACGGCAGTTAAGCCGAGCCCTTTTATGCACCTCGTTCGTGGCAACAACACTGACACCTAAAGCAGACTAGTTTTGTAAGTTTAGGGTTAGAAACAAGCACTTTAAGAAATCAATTGTAAAGTTGAGTTGAAAGAGGCGAGTTGTATCGCCATCAATAAAGCAACCAAAAAGGCAATTATTAACTTGCATAGTGCAAATCTTGCACGTGAAGATGTACTTCTTGATTTGCGGTTTAATACGGGAGATATAATACTCCTGGCGTACCATATGTTTCATGAGGCGATGTTCGGCATGTAGCATTAAGATGTGGATGTAATTTAGGAATAACGTGGCAAATGGTGACCTCTCGGGAATTATTATGGGATTGCGTTCGTTGTATGTTAGGCTCGAATTAGCAAGCCGACCATTGGCACGAAGCAGGCCTTTCGTGTCCAGAAATGGATTTAAAACTAAGAGTGAGCTCTTTTTATCAATCGGCTTCGATTCTCTTAGTGGTGATATATCTCGGCTGAAGTAGCGCGCTTGTGTATATGCTATCAGTGCGACCTTTGTCTTTTGTAACTCTAGGTTCGTCACTGTATTGCATGGGAAATTATGTGATCCCTTGACTTTGCTTTTGAGTTGTTCTATAAATTTGAACACATAAGAAACTACTCTGAGAGCTCTTGGAAACGATGAATATCGTTCAAGGATGTCGGTATCATCCAATAATGTGTGAAAGGTGGCGATTTTTCGACCTTCTGGGGCGATAATGTTCCGAATGGGGGATTGTGGCCAAGAGTCAGGAGATTCTATCAACCATCGGGAGCCATTCCACCAGAGGGTGGTAGTGGCAAGGTGCAGTGGCTTGCACCCTCTTGTACCTAGATCGGCGGGATTGTCAGCACTGGCTACGTGACGCCAAGCGGCTGATCCCACTAGGTCAAGTATTTGAGACGTTCGGTTAGAAATATATGTCTTCCATGCATGTGGTGGTTTTTCCAACCAGGCTAGTACAATTTCGGAATCGGACCACATGTATAGTTTGCATTTTGCCATGTTTAAATGCATTTGCACCATGGCTACTAATTTGGAAAGTAGTAGTGCGCCACATAACTCAAGTCGTGGGAGACTTATAGTTTTTAAAGGTGCCACCTTTGCTTTTGCTACTAATAAGTGGCTTGTGGTCGTGGTGTCACTTTGCGTGCGCACATATGTAGATAGTAGCGCAGTATGCCTTTTCATAGGCGTCACAGAAGCCATGCAATTCGACTTTGTCATCGGGGGAGTAACTTACCCATCGCGGAATTTGAATCTGAGAAATATCATTCAGATTATTTGCGAACTGAGACCATTTTTCTACGCGAAGAGGTTTCACTTGTTCGTCCCAGTCGGTTCCATCTAACCATAATTCTTGTATTAAGATTTTCGCTTGGATCATAATTGGCGAAAGCCATCCTGTGGGGTCGAAAAGTTTTGCCACCGAGGATAAAATCTGTCTTTTCGTTATGGCTGATAAGGCGGATATGGACTCCGTCGTGTATGAGAACTGGTCCGATATCGCTTTCCATTGGATGCCTAGAGTTTTTGTTGTACTTTCCTTTTTGAATATAAGGAAATTAGTGTCCAACAAATTTTCGTTTGGAATATTTTTGAGTATATTTGGGTGATTTGCCGTAATCTTTTTTAAAGGAAACCCTGCGGATTTGCGGGCTTTTATCACCTGTGATAAGGCCTCGTATGCTTGCGGAAGGGTGTAACTTCCAGACAGAATATCGTCTACATACGTTTGAGTTTTCAA
Source organism: Bactrocera dorsalis (assembly GCF_023373825.1). NCBI lineage: Eukaryota > Metazoa > Arthropoda > Insecta > Diptera > Tephritidae > Bactrocera > Bactrocera dorsalis. The sequence goes on from NC_064303.1 coordinate 66,195,831, forward strand.
CACTTCGGTTGCCAAAGGAAATTCTGACTTTGTGTTGTCTGCCAATTCGTGGAGAGTTCGAATGGCTAAATATGGTGCATAGTTAATGCCAAATGTAACTGTTTTTAATTTGAAGTCGCGTAAAGGACTGGTGGGGATCTTCGGAACATAATACGTTGAAAATCTTGGTCGTTTATGTACGACTATTTGCCGATACATTTTTTCAACGTCCCCATTGAATACGTATTTGAATACAAGCCAATTTAGTATCAGAAGCATTAAATCTGGTTGGAGTGTGGGTCCCGTAAATAGGATATCATTTAGGGAATTCCCTGAACTCGTGGTTTTCGAAGCATTAAAAAGAACTCTTACTTTTGTTGTTTTTTTGTCTGGCTTTACTACTGCGTGATGTGGCAGGTAAAAGGACTAGTATTTGCCGTTGACGATTTTCTCCCCTAGGATTACTTCCTCCATATGATCTAAACGAAGGTATTCTTCTAACACACCATCATATTCAGATTTGAGTTCGCCTTTTTTAAGTAGGTTCCTTTCCATACTTAGAAACTGCTGTATTGCAGAGGTGCGAGAGTGACCTAAGGCGAGTGTGTTAGGAAATTGTTGCTTAAGTGGTAGTCGTACGACGTACCGACCATTTTCTGATCTAGTAGTTGTGGCTTTGTAAAAATCCTCACAATACTGATCTTCAGGGGTTGTGACTGATATGGGGGGGAGTTCTTCTAGTTCCCAAAATTTTTTCAATTGTGAATTGAGGTACTCATTTGAGACTTCCTCAACTTGAGTTGTCATCGTTGTGACTGGTTACGCAACTAGTCCGCTTAGGACCCATTCGAAAATGGTATTTTGCGCCAGAAGTGTTTTGGTAATTTTCTCAATACCTTCGAGAATAATTTGTGGTATGAGATCGCTGCCTAATAGAAGATCTATTTGAGCGGGGGTGTTGCAGTTTGGGTCTGCTAGTTTTAGGTGTGAAACCTTTTACCAATGTTTGCTATTTATGTGATAGCTGGGTAACATATTGGTTAATTGCGGTAGGACAATAGCTTCTGCTTGTATGCGCTTATCCGCTTTGGGGGAAAAGAGGGTAATGGGGCAGATTTTATTTGAGTTTTGAACAACTCTTCCGCCCATTCCCGTGATTTCAAAGTTGGCCAGTTTTGTTGGTAACTGTAGCCTGTTTTGTACCCTAGACGCTATAAATGATCGTTGTGATCCTTGGTCTATTAAGGCTCTGAGTTTAAACAGTTCTCCTCGGTGTTCGATGGAGACAACCGCTGTGGGTAATAGTTCCCTACTCTGATTTTCGCTATGTAGGGTTTGGGTTTTCAAAGCCTTTGAGCAGCATGGTGCTTCTTGGCAGTTTTCAGAATTTGTTGTGGCAACTAATCCTGTTGCTCGTTTTACGTTTGCATTGTTTGGGGATGAGCTGGAAAAATTTGTTATACATATGTAACATAGAATGATGTCTTTTATGGCAGTAAACGCAATTAAATTTGCTTTCGCAATCTTTAAGCGTATGCGCATGTGAAAGACATTTGGTACATAATTTTTTCGTTCTTACGAAATTTTTTCGATCGCTAACATTCATTTTTTTGAATTTTTCGCATGATTTTAGTTTGTGACCTCATCTACAAAGTTCGCATGACGTTTGCTTATATTATTTGGATGTGAACGATTGATTTTTAAAACAGCTTCTATTTAAATTATTGTGGCTACTTGCTTGGGGTCTGTTGAAGCTTCTATTGAGGTCGTTTTGAACGTTTTTCGTTCTGACTAGTTTTTATCTACCCTTTCTGCAATTTCATATTGGGTAGTAAGAAATTTTTTCATTTGATGCCACGTTGGGCACTTTCTTCGCGATGAGAGCGATTGCTCCCACAAAAGTAACGATTTTTCTGGTAATGCAGCTGTGCATATATTTATCAGAATGGGGTCCCAATTATCTGTGGGAATATTCTGTGTCGATAAAACCGACAAACAATTTGAAACAGTGGATTGAAGCTTTATGAACTCTTCGCTTGTTTCTTTCTGAACTTTTGGTAAATTCATTAATATCGTCACCTGTTTGTCGACCAATATTCCTTCGTTTTCATAACGTGCTTTTAGAGCTTCCCAAATAAAATTAAAATTTTCGTCATTGAGAGCGAACTGTTTTACTATTACGTCTGCCTGATCTTTGGTTTTGTATCTGAGGTGATACAATTTCTGCGCTTGTGATAATTTAGGATGGTTTATGTACACGGCTGTAGACATGTCCCGGAAGGACGGCCACTGTTCATAACCACCATGAAATATATCTGTGTCGCATATTGGCACTTTAAGCTGGCTAAATGAACACCTGACCCCCCTCTTAATATAATAAAGCTACACCCCACACATACATACCATACTCAACACAACTACACCATCTACATCATCCACACATCTACACCATATTCATCTCCACACCTCACACTCAACACACCCGCGTCATATACACCACACACGAGGACACCGGACACCATGAACAAAAGGGACTGACGGACGGCACCGAGCCTTTTTCTATTACGATCCGCGCGCATATACGGTTCTCCAGTCAGCTACAAGATCGCTTTTCCAATTCGATATACCGCAGAGTCGTCGCCAAAGCAAAGGTGAGTTGCCGCGAGTTTTGATAACTATCTTTTCTATGGTCCTTCGAGACGTACCGGACGGCACTTGTGAAAAAAACATAAAATCTTAAAAAAAAAAACAAAAAAAAATTCGGTGACGGTAACGCGATAATCATATTATAAAAAAAAAGAAAAAAGTGGTGATGTGACACAGCTAACAAAAAAAATGTACTAAAAGTTGTCAAAAGACAACGGTGGTGAAGTGACACAGTTAACAAAAAAAAAGAAACATACTACAAGTGGTCAAAAGACAACGGTGGTGAGGTGACACAATTAAACAAAAAAAAGTTAAAGTGTATTAAAAATTGTAGAAGGACAACGGTGGTGGTGACATACATACATAGTTTAAACAAGACCCGTTGGTGGCAACATTATATACATATACATATGTACATACATAACTACATTACGTGTGCATAAGTGCTGTAACAACTAAGCTAACGAAGTGTAGTGGCAAAAGTGCAGTGATCAAATAACTTATACATACAATACACATATGTACATATGTAAAGAATTTGTGGTTTCAAATCTAACCCACAAGCGAAAAAAAAAGTGTGGTGACAGAGAGAGAAAGCAGAGTAAAAGAAAAAAGAAAAACCTGCGATATACATACATATGTACATATAAAGTACATATAAAGTGATAGTGCAGTGACAAAACCTACGAACAAAAGGAGAAAAAGTCATACAAAAACACGAGCACACCCTACAAGAACACTGACAGTCAGCTGAACGTACATTTGACTGTCAGAGCTGAAAGAAATTCAGTCAGCGCGCAGAACAAAGTTTCTATCATTTTCTTAAGGGCCTAGTGAAAAAACTGATGTAAACAAACGCATGCGTGTGAGCTTGCATCTCTCTTTAACACACTGGTATTCGGAATTAAATCAGTATATATCTCTACTGCTTACTCTCATGCTTTTTCTTGGTTCATTGCTGACCACAAATCTGTCAAAGCTGAAAATTGTCAATAATGACTGAAAAGCTAACATAGCTGCAATTTGTCATTTATGACTGTAAATCTTTCAATGATGACACATTTTTTTTGTTCAAATTAGTTTTATCTTTATTCATTTATAATTTGAATATTAAAATAACATTTATGTCAAAAATGTTGTAAAAAATTAATATAACTCTATATAATAAAATTAATTACATCAGAATTAAATTCGATATCTTATAAAATTTCTTTTTAAATCTATTTTACATTATAATATATTAAATCATAATAATTCATATTTTAAATCACAATAATTCATTAATTTTAAATCATATAATTCATGTTTCAAAATCATAATGGTAATAAAATAAAATTAAATTATTGAAAAATTATATTAATTGCTTCTTTTCCTATTAATATATTTTTTTTTGTTATTTCGGTGGTGACCCCGTTCAATAGACCTCCGTATACTCTTTTCCAAATTGCAAGATCCTTGTGGCTGGTAAACGACTATAAAATTGAAATTAATTAAAAATAGTTTTATATTGCTTTTACATTAAACTTATTTACCTCTTAAAACTTCTTCGAAGATTTTTTGCTTAGGTACATAATGCTTGTTTTTCTCTTCTTCCATCAAAATTGAAATACTCTAGTAGGCTGTCTGCAAATATATATTTGAAAGAGTTTTCAATATTGTCCGATATCCCTTTAAGTTTGTGGACATAACTGATCTGTAAAAAAATAATATATAAATGTAAATAGTAATTTTTAAGATGTTGATATTATAAATAATGTTTTTTACCATAGATTGTGCGAACTCAGGTTTCTCTAACATTTCTTCCACTTCCAAACATCCCTCAAAGTTTTGAATAGGTAAAAGGCTTGCTACCTGGTCGAGAGCCTCGTCTTTTTCCTCTCCGGTCATGAGGCACCCCGATCGCTCAATTTTTTTTAAATGCACCTTACATTTTTTAAAATGGCGTTTTTTTCATTTTTACTTATCTTTTCTTGATAATATAGTAAACTGTAGATTTAATCACAAAACATAAATCACTTAAACAACGCACGAAATATAATAATTCGATTTAGAATTCACTGAATTAACGCGCAACATTTTATAAACGTACATATATGGAATTGTATGTATCTCTTTTTACAGGGTTGCTTTTCTGCATACAGATCAGTGTTGATAAACGATGTTTAGTGTTGAAAAGTGTTTATTTAAAAAAAAAATCAACATTGACAGTCATTTCAAATTTCATTTTACTGTCAATGATGACAGTGTTGAATAATTAAGCTATTTCATTCTTACATATATAAGCAATATCATTCATAGGTTTCTCTTTTTAACATAAGCATTGACAGTCATTTGAGTGTCATTTTTTCGTCAGCACTGACATAAAAAATGTGCGTGTATTAGTGAAACGATCAGCAGTTTCTTGTAGGGCAGCTACAGCGCCAGCAACAAAGGGACAGGAGAAACACGAAAAAGAAGGATAGGCACAAGCACAGACAGGCAACGCACAAGCACAGGCACACGCACAAGACCCACACATACGTACATACACACGTAAACCCAAAAAAAAGTGAAGTGAGTTAGTGAAGAGACGTGTTTTTTCTGGTGCTCCGTTTATGGCACCAAGTTCGGTAGGAAATAATTCAAAATTAGTTCCTAAGCGCGCGGAAATACACACAGTGTCCGCAACAATTCAACGAAAACAGAAATTGGAGCATCAAAATGCTATAAAAGCGGTGAGTGTTAAAACACTTAATAAATATCTATTTATTTGGGAGAAGGTTCGCACAAAAGGGAAATCGCGAAGAGCGCATTTTCTTAGCTCTCCCTTTACATACCTACTTGGATCCCACAACCCACAATCCACACAAAGAGGTATTCCTGGGGATTACACCTTGAGGAATTTACGAGAAGCAACTGCACTAGTGGACTGCTATAGGAATAGCTGAGGAAATGTCAGCTATACCTAAAGCAGCACATACCATTACTGGTACTAAGGAGGATCATAGTCCGTTCACAAGGAGCAATAAGACCCCCCGATCACCTGATCGACAATGCGCTCAGATGTTAAAAGTCGCTACACCAACTACACAAGAAGTGACTCCAACAAACACTGTCTCGCACGATGTGACCGAATTAAATAGCGTCACAATGCCAACTAAAAAGGCTAGCGCAGCCGATCTGCCAATACAAGGCACCACTAGCAGCGAAAATGCAATAAGTGTGAGCGAAGGAGAGACCGCACTTCTTGAGCTGGGCATACTGATAGAAGAGCTAATCGCGCTCACACATGGCCAAAAACAAAGGCATGTTAACCAACACATGCGTAACATAATTGATAAGATCTCGCAACTGCATAAACAAGCAGTAGCAGAGGTTAGAGAGTCGGCTATCCACCCAATCGCCCAGGCGAAAAGAGGTCGCAGTACTCTCACTGAAGAACCAATGGGGGAGGAGCAGACCCTACAACAAAACAAACGGTCGTGCATCAATTCGCCAAAAACACGAACAAGAACAAGTTTAATTGGTAAGTTCAAACAATCAAAAATAAGTTCTCAAATGTTTGAAGCCACGGCAAAGTCGCCAACAAGAATACTAAGTACGCAGCTAGCGACAGGGCCTGATAATAAGGCAACAACAAATAATCCAATGGAGGAACAGTGGAATGTAGTAGCTAAGAAAACCAACCAGAAAGCAGCAAAATTACCAAAAACAAAACCACAAGCGATATTAATTTCAAAAAGTGGGGACCTTTCCTATGCGGAAATTCTAAGGAAAATCAAGTCCGACTCAGCGCTCAGCGGATTCGGAAATAACGTCACTAAGATACGTAAAACGTATCAACTAAGCGGAACTGCGATCCCAACCGACTCCCAGGAGAACATGAAGAAGTGTCTAGGGAATCAAGCCCACATTAAACTGCTGACCCAAGAGACGATACTGGAGTGCAAAGACATTGATGAGGTTACAAGCAAGGAAGAAGTTCTTTACGCCCTGCGGAGAGAATTAGGTAACACTGAACTGACGATCTCAACAATTAAGAACTTAAGAAAGTCCTATGGAGACACCCAAACAGCCCTGATTAAACTCCCGGTTGAGGCAGCTAGACAGCTTCTACTGACTAGAAGGCTGAAAGTTGGATGGGTAAATTGCCGTATTCGAGAATACAGACAACCACAGCGGTGCTTTAATTGTCTCGATTATGGACACACTGCAAAAACCTGCCTCCAGACTCTGTAGAAGATGTGGCGAAGGGGAGCACCAGGCAATGGACTGCAACAACAAGCCAAAATGTTTGCTCTGCCTGAAAGCCGGTTCAAAGGAAATCGATCACTTTACTGGAAGCGTCAGGTGCCCAGTATATAAGAAGGCAGCTCAGCAGGTAACATGAGATTTCTTCAACTGAACGCAAACCACTGTAAAGCGGCTCATGACTTACTAAAACAGTCAGTTGCCGAAAAGCAAATAGATGTGGTTCTACTAAGTGAACCATATAAAATCGGACAAGGCGTAACCTGGATAAGTGACGCTCGAAATAAAGCGGTTATATGGAAATGTAACCCTAACTTTGCGCAACTGGAAGCACCCTTCTCTTCAGATGGTTTTGTCCGAACAACATCTAATAATATTAACATATATAGCTGCTACTTACCCCCTAGCCTCAACGACGATGCCAGATGCAAAACGAAAGTTATAATAGCTGGTGACTTTAATGCCTGGGCTATCGAGTGGGGATGCAAAAGAACCAACAGCAGAGGTAAAACCTTACTAGAAGCTTTTGCTTCTCTTGATCTGGAGCTTTTAAATGCTGGCAACCAATGCGCATTTAACAAAGGTGGCCGACAATCTGTGATAGACCTAACGTTCGTACACTCGAGCGTAGTTCGCAAATCTCACTGGGAAATTAGTGATCATTACACTTTTAGCGATCACTATGCAATTATATTCGAAATAAATACCGCACATGAACGACAGCGTTTACCGTCCCTAAAAAGAAGTAACTGGCGACCCACAACGTTCGACCCAGACCTTTTTGAAGAAGTCTTCAGGCTAACTTCTCCTCCCGACAATCTGTTGTCGGCTAACAAAGCTGCTCACTCGATTATGAGCTGTATTAAGAGTGCATGCGATGCTTCCATGTCTAAGTTATCTCGACGCAAATACCATTCCCCAGTGTATTGGTGTAATGAGACGATCGCCAGGTTACGTAAAGAATGCCCGCAAGCAAGGCGATTATACCAAAGGTCATGAGGTACACCTGTATACACCACTCTCCAAAAACATTTTAAGGAGAAAAGAAAACTACCAAAACAAGCAATTAAAAAAAGCAAATAGGAATGCTTCCTTAAACTGTGCGACGATGTCGAAAACAACCCTTGGGGACTCGCTTACAAAACGGTAATGGGGAAACTCCGCACTGGCGGGCAAATGCCAACTTCCCCCTCAACATTTGAGAGAATTGTCTCGGTCCTCTTCCCTATCCAACCCCCACTCCATCAGGAGATCGTGAGAGTACCACAAACCCAGGTTATCCCGGCTGTTTCGAATGAAGAAGTCCGAGAAGCATGCAAACGGTTAAATCCATCTAAAGCCCCGGGACCAGATGGAGTTCCGAATATAGTGTTAAAAACAGCGATTGATAGAAACGTAGACCCCTTTCGAACTATATATAATACATGCATCCAGGAACCCATCCCCTCCATATGGAAAAAGCAAAATCTGATACTATTGCCGAAACCTAACAAACCTATGACCGAACCGTCCCACTTCCGGCCCCTTTGCATGTTAGACTCCGCTGGAAAGATCCTGGAGCGGATCATACACCAACGGCTAAATAAGGCAATCGACGATGCTGGTGGGTTATCACCCAACCAATTCGGATTCAGGAAGGCAAGATCCATAATTGCAGCTGTAAATTTAGCAAAGACCCTGGCTGAACGGGCTATAAGCGGGAAAAGATGGAAAGGAGGCACAATACAGTACTGTATGGTTGTAACCCTGCATGTAAAGAATGCCTTTAACTCGGCATCCTGGCACAGTATATTGAGCGCACTAAAAAGCTTATCCGTGCCTCTATACCTTTATAACATAATAGTAAGCTATTTCGAGGATAGAACTTTGAGCTACAACACAAGTGTACAGAAAAAACATTCTTTGCTTAAGTCTGTACTGTGAGAGTTCACTTTTGAGTCTGATTTTCTTTATTAAAATTTCTTCCCTCAATACATTTCTTAATTCTAATTTCTTAACTATGTATATATGTATATGTGTGTATGCTTAGTGTGCATACACATGTGTAAATATGTATTATATTTTTATTGCATTTTTCAGATACCAACGCATTGATATTTTATAGGTTTTTAGATTAGTGCATCTAACGCACTTATACACATACGTACACACGCTTGATACTTTCTTATCTGTTGCTTGTGTGCATTAATATTTCGAGTATGTATATTTTGTATTTTAATATGAGTATTATGTATACTCTAATTTATAAGTTTTCTTTTATGTGCAATGATTTTCACATTTTTATGAGCAAGTCTCATATTACAATTTTGTTGCATACCATTGCACTTGACATTTAGTGGACTGTATATACTTTTTATTTAATTTATTGTTTACATGTATATTTTTATGTATTAATGTAGTTGTGTCAAAAATATAATTTTGTATATATAATTTTATCTTAAGGTTACAAAACTTTCATATTCATATCTTTATGAACATTCTGCCAGGGGCCAAAGTTGTATCTTAACTTTACTTGTATATTATGTTTTATTATTAATATTTTTTAATTATGTCTAACTGGAAGTTCAAATGGAACAGTCACAGTTTTTGTTACACATTTGGATCTTATATATAAAATAGTAATGATTAATGCTATTATCAAAACTAATGTTAGCGAAACGTGACCACTTACGTGATGAAAATTTATACTTTTTAATTTTATATTTTCTGTTTTGAGGAGTTCTATTTGTTGTTTAAGATGTACGATATCTTTGGTATTGTTTATTAATGTTGAATCAAAAGGTTTTATTTGTAGTTCTGGAATATCTTCAATATCTTTAACCCAAGAAGAGGATAGCAATTCTTTTTTAATTTCAGATTGTACGTGATGAGATGCTGTTACAGTTACTCCTTCATGCCGGACTGTGCATCCTTCTCTTATTGTCATAATGCCTTGACTAGGGATTTCCATATGCATTTGTTGATTATTATCACATTCTAGATATATCATTGCTTTGCTAAATAATTTGTAAAGCCACCGATTTTGAGAAGATAGTTTTATCCAAACGTTTTCATTTGTAGAAGGTTTGAAATCACATGCTTCATTTTCTAATTGTTTCCAAGCTAAATTTCCAGGACTTTGGTAATGATTCTCTGAGTTAGTAGAACATTTATCTAGATCTACTTGGTTTATAAGTGAATATTGATTCAAATCAAACTTGTATATTAAATATTCTGCCTTTATTTCTGGAAAAATCATACTCCCTTTGTAATTTATTGGAAGTGGATTTAATTTATAAACGTTTGACGGTTCATACGATATTAAGGGAATTTCTAGGTTTATGACTAGCCGTGAATCAACAATTAAACCTTTAGTAGTCATCGATTTATAAATTTCTTTTAATTCGTTACCCGATTGTCTTCCAGGTAGTATTAATTTGTGTGGTAGTTTGTTTCTAATAAATTCAATTTCTTTATTAAGTTGCGAAGGCTTTAATAGTTTTGGATTTATGCGACCATGATTTATGTCAATGAGAAGATTAATTATTGAAGTTTGGATTTCTTCACATTCGTCCATAACTATTCCTATTGAAATGGTTAATATTTGAAACATCAAGGTCATTCGTTCAGCATTTTGATCTTTTATTAGTTCGTTATAAAATTTATTTAGTTGTTGATTCATTTTCTCAAAATTACGGTTAACTTCATCTGTTGTCTTTTTTAATATATTTATGGTAGAATCAACTACCGATATCTGCCTTTTAAACAATTTTGCTATATCTTTTTGGTTGTCGAAAATATTTCTAATATTTGATTCCATATTTTCTCGGTCATCAGCATCCATAATTCCGAATAATATATGGTAAATTGAACCAACGAATTCGAATGGTGCTCGCTTTTTTCTATTTTGTTTTTTCATAAACAATTCATTATTTGCTTTAAGACTATTATAACTATTTGTCATTTAAAGTTGCAGTAATCATTATGCAGGCATCTTCGTAATAGGTCAATATTTTGCATTGATTTTCAAGTCTGTTAATCAATTCTTGTATTTTATGCATCCGATCATAATAAGTACTTAATTCGTAATAGACTATTAAATTCCATTTTGAATTTATTATGTCCATTTTACTAATCGGTTCCAAATATATTGCTGTATTATTTTTTAGTTTAGTCACTGAAGCTCCTGATTTATATGTATCATTAATGTACAATGACTTAGTTTGTGTTGCTAGCATGAGTATCGTTAAGAACCACATCATCAATTTGCTTGATTTACTCGGTCGTTCTGAGGTTGCAGTATTTTTTGTTATTCTCGAAGTCAGCAAACTTGTCACATGATTTGCTTCCTCTGCTCTACTGCTGTTTGTTACCTCCAGTGGGCATAATTTGTGAACGGGCCGTTTAAGTATGCCATTTTGTAATTTTAGAGTTACAACTCTTATATTTCCATCCTTTTCCCGGATGAGTTTCAATAATTTTTCCTAATGGCCATTTGGCTGGATGAGTTTCTTCATCTTTAATAATAACTATTTGTCCTTGTACGAGATTAGCTTGTTTGGTTTTCCACTTCTTGCGTTGTTGCAACATTACAACATATTCGCTTTCCCATCGTTTCCAAAAGTCTTTTTTAAGTTTTTGTATTAATTTCCATCTATCTAATGAACCTATTTGGTTATCATTAATTGCTTCAGGACAATCTATTATTGGACATCCTATTAAAAAATGGCCAGGCGTTAAAACGTCTATATCGCTTTCACTATCTATCGCACATAAAGGTCGTGAATTCAGTACTGCTTCAATCTGTGATAGCAAAGTAATCATTTCTTCAAATGTCAATTTAGTTTCGCCTATCACTCTTTTTAAATGATATTTCACCGACTTCACTCCTGCCTCCCAAATTCCTCCGAAGTGAGGAGCTGCCGGGGGCCCGAAATGCCATTGAATTTTATCTGCTTCTAATATGGGAGCTACGGCTGAATTATTTTTGATTGCCATTTTAAAATCTCGGTCTAATCTTCTACAAGCTCCGACAAAATTTGTTCCATTGTCCGAATATATATGTTGACTTTTACCTCTTCTAGCAAAAAATCTTTTCAAAGCAGCTAGGAACGCTTCGGTTGTTAAATCACTTACTGCTTCTAAATGAATAGCTTGTTGCCATACAAACAAATACAGCTATATATCCTTTAAATGTTTTTTGTCCTCGTCCTTTTGAACATTTCATATGAATCGGTCCTGCATAGTCTATACCAACGTGTGTAAATGGAATTGACATAGATACTCGGAATTCTAGAAGATTTCCCATTAATTGTTTTGCTACTTCTTTGCGGTAACGTACGCATCTACTACAAGTTCGAATTGTCTTTTTTATAGAATTCTTCAATCCAACAATCCAGTAATTCCTTCTAATCATTGATTCCATTAACTTGTTTCCTCCATGTAAAGTTATTTTATGAATATTTTCAATTATCAATGATGACAAATGTGACTTATTTAATATTATTGGGTGCTTTTGATTAAATTGAAGATTTGAATTACCCAATCTACCTCCTACACGAAGGATTCCCTTATTATCCAAAATTGGATTTAAGCTTGCAATGCTACTTTTATGATTAATTTCTTTTTTTATTTCTAAACTCTGAATTTCCTCTCTAAATTGTAATTTTTGCTGATATCTTATTAACATTTCTTCAGCTTCCTTCATTTAAGATTTAACTAAGTATTCAGGGCATTTTTTCCCTCTTATTCTTTTTACAAATCGCAAAATATAAGCTACTACCCTTATTAATTTGCTTAAACTAGAATATTTAAGTATTACCTTATCCAAGAAATGTAATTCCTCTGAGGTTGTCACATACGTTGCATCGATTTGAATAATCTTCTTTATTGGCCAATGATGTTCTTCTTCTCGCAACCATTTTGGTCCCTTCCACCATAGATCGTGTTCTATTAGTTTGTTCGCCAGTACCCCTCTGGTTGCTACATCAGCTGGATTGTCCTTTGTTCCAACGTGTTGCCATTTCGCATTGGAAACAAGTAATTTAATTTCTTCTATTCGTGTTCTAATAAATCTGTCTTTACTTTGGCAATTATTTATCCATGCTAACGTTATAGTTGAATCGCTCCAAGCAAATATTTTCATTTCTCTGTTGATGACTGTTTTTATCCTTTGCGGCAATTTAGCAAGTAGGTGAGCCGCGCATAGTTCCAGTTTTGGTAACGTTTTCTTATTTTTAATTGGATTCACTTTAGTTTTACCAGCAACAATTGTTATAACTGATCCAACTTTAGCATATACAACTGCTGCATAAGCTTTCTCTGAAGCATCTGCGAATCCATCTAGTTCAAATTTAAAGTTGTTTTTAGTTTCAAAACCATCTAGGACTTTTTATTCGTTTTATCTCTGGTATATGCTGCATAAACTCTTGCCATTCTTTTGTTAAATTCTCGTCAAGTAACTCGTCCCAGTTGAGTTTCATCAACCAAAGTTTCTGTATAAATAACTTTGCTATAACGGTTGTTGGTGAAAGCCATCAAATTGGGTCGAAAATTCGCGCTAAATCAGACAAAGCTTGTCTTTTTGTAACCAGCTTTTGCGTTTGAAAGATTCGTATTAAATCCAAACATGTCTTTGGCAGGATTCCATTGAATACCCAATGTCTTTATTGTTTCGTCTTCTGCTATTTTTATTACTTTCATTCGCGTTATTTACCGGAATTGTTGCTATGATTTAACTGTTGTTTGACATCCACTTCATTAAGTGAAATCAATATTTTTGTAGTTGTTTCGATATTTCATACTGAATGGCCTTACATTCATCTATTGAATCTGCTCCTGTCATTAAATCGTCCATGTAGAAGTCGTTTTTAATGATGTTTGAAAGCAAATAGTTGTGGGGCTCGCATAGTTTGGCAATTTCTTGTAAAGTTCTCGTTGCCAAAAAAGGAGCTGATGCTGTCCCATATGTAACTGTTTGTAGTTTGTATTCTTCTATCGGCTCTCCTTTTGTTTCTCTCCACAATATACGTTGTTAATCTTGATCACTATCTGTTATTTTAATTTGTCGAAACATCTTTTCAATATCACTAGTTAATACATATTGCCAAAGTCTCCATTTGATTATAATGTCAAATATATCTCTTTGAAGTCTCGGTCCTATGAAGAGGATGTCATTTAAACTACTTCCATTTGTAGTTTTTGCCAGACGCATCGAAAACTACTCGTAGTTTAGTCGTTTCTACTGTCTTCTCGAATCACTGCTTGATGTGGCAAATAGTATTTTCCGCATTTATTTTCACTTGCTTTTTCCATGTGGCCCATTGTGCTGAATATTCTTTCCTAAATTGCACATATTGTTGTTTTAACTCGTTATTTGTAGCGGGGAACCTTTTCCCTCAAAGATTAAGAAACCTCGCCATTGCTTGTTTTTGCGAGACTCGCCCAATTCTTTTTCTTGTTTAAAAGGTAGATTGACGACAAATCGATTATTTCTATTTCTTACTGTTTGTGTTTTTTTTTCAAAAATTCTTAGGCATTCAATCATCATCTGCTGTCTCTGCTGGAGTTGTAGTGTCT